>NW_016107370.1:562458-616742 GCF_001604975.1 Cebus imitator | reverse complement strand
ACATTGGCAGGGTTATGAACAAGCTGGTCTTGACAAGCGGTAGAGCAACTCCCCAGTGTCCACTTACTGTCGGATGGAGGCAGACCGCACAGCGACCATTCTGTGTTCCCAAGCTTCAAAGACATTCTCTGAAAAAAACAAGTTTTATTTCCTGTCTCTCTATTTTTACTTTCAATACAAAGTCACTGAAGGGGACTCAGGAAATGAGGGCTCTTCGATGTCTAACAACTTTTGTATGTGGAGGTGGGGCCTGACAAAGGTCCAGAGTGCCCCCAGTGGGCAAATCTCCCGGGGGAGGTGCAGGCCTCCGAAGCTGCCTGCAGGTGCTATGTGTAGCAAGCACACTGGAGCCTGCACACCAAGTGGAGATGTACCTCTCACCTCTGCTTCCCTCTAGCAGAAGCTAACAAACATGAGAAGCCTCACAGAACAGGCTTCTAATGGCAGATGGTCCAGGCCAGCTGGTAAAACCACAGAATCCTAGAAAGGCAGGATTTTAGAGAGCACTTGGTCTAACCTCGTTTGTAGAGGTAAGAGATCAGAGCTCCCAGCAAGGACCACCTATGTAGTGACACATCCCTAAGGACCCACATTCCCTCCTGGACTAGACAGGAGGGGCTTTTACTTCCCACCTTTCTACTAGAATAAATCGTTTGGGGCACTCAGCCTTTGAAATCACAATTCTTCTCTTCTGCCTATGCAGGAGCCTGGCAAAGAGGGATCTTTAGCTCTATTGCCAAGCTGCATTCCTACAAGCCATCCAGGAAGTCGTGAGTCGCTAAAACAAATATTTAATTCCAGATACAAACATCTGGCTTAAGATGACTAGGAGAGGATGGGGCAGCTTCTTCAACTTTCTACTAAAACCATCTCGAAGTTCTATAATAAAACACGAAACTAGCACACCAAAAACTAGGACTGCAGTCAGCCTGTTTTGGGGGTTTCTGGAGAATTTTCACTTAAATGCAAGACCAATGGAACTAGGTTGAAAAGGGACAGCAGGATTGAAAAATAACACCCGAGTCCTCCAACTTTTGAGAAATATAAATTCAGCAGCCATCCACCTACTTGGTAGGTGCTGCCTTTTGAAAGAGCCAGAGTGGTCCCCACTCCCTTCCAACTGCAATTAAGAACTGCAATTCTCAGAAAACAATTAGAAAAAAAAATTGTGGGGTGGAGGAGGGACACCAAGGCTGGTATATCACGCTCTTGGAGAAGTAGTTTCCAGAGCACTCAGGGTGAGTGCAGGGACAAGAGGAGCCCTCGATGTACTGTATAACAGGGGCTGCGCGTGTATTCCATTTGATCAGCTTCTCGGGAACCCAGGATTGGATGCAGGAGAGGAGTGCACATCAGTCCAGCAGGGCCACATGACAAGGAAGCTGGTTAGATGGAGGCTTGCTTAGGGGTATCAACTGGAGATTTAGTATGGGGCTTAGAGAACGAGTGCACTACCATCCAGAAAGGAGGTCATGAGCAAAATGTACACCCTTTCGATTGATCATGGCAAGCCAGAATGAGTCTTGTCTCATTTGAGAATGAATAAACAGGACAAAAGAGACAATTGAAAAAATAGTAGAAGACAAAAAGAAATCATTATCTGAAAGTCAGAGAAAATTTAACAGATAATATCATCTAGAAACATAAAGAACATTTTAGAGAATCATCTGATAAAACAATATGATGCAAAAGAGGTGGCTTTTATGAAACAGGAACAGAAAATTATTAAGAAGAAAACAGACAGCAATTTGTAAGTAACCATATGTCAAGAAAAAGAAGTAAGATAAAAGATGGGCTGGGCAAGGTGGCTCATGCCTATAATCCCAGAACTTTGGGAGGCCAAGGCAGGCGGATTGCTTGAGCCCAGGAGTTTGTGACCAGCCTGGGCAACATGGCAAAACCCTGTCTTTACAAAAAAATACAAAAATTGCTGGGTGCGGTGGCTCACGCCTGTAATCCCAGCACTAGGGAAGCCAAAGTAGGCGGATGACCTGAGGTCAGGAGTTTGAGACCAGCCTGCCTAACATGGTGAAACCTCGTCTCTACTAAAAAGACAAAAAGATTATGGCAGGCACCTGTAATCCCAGCTAGTCGGCAGGCTGAGGCAGAAGAATCTCTTGAACCCAGGAGGTGGAGGTTGCAGTGAGCCGAAATCGCGCCACTGCATTCCAGCCTGCGCAACAAGAGAGAAACTCCGTCTCGAAAAACCAAAACAAAAACAAAAAATTAGCCAGGCATGTGTGGTGCATGCTTGTGGTCCCAGCTACTCAGGAGACTGAGGTAGGGAGAACTATTGAGCCTGGGGGGTGGAAGCTGTGGTGAGCCATGATTGTGCCACTGCACTCCAGCCTGGGTGACAGAACGAGACCCTGTCTCAAAACAAGCAACCCTCTCCCCCCACACACAAAAAAAAGGAGTAAGATTTTAAAATTTGCAGGAAAATGAGAAATACAGTAGTAGCACTGCGGGAAATTGAGAACAAAACTGACACTGTGGTGGTAATGCTAGAATGCTTTGCAGTTCAAATGGTCTTTCCTGTAGAAAGGCATTCTTAGTTATTTAATAACTCAAAAATTCTATCTATAGGCTTTCTATGAAAAGAAAAATAACTTGAAGACATACTCCAGCTTACTAAGAATTTAATCAAACTTAAAAGCTCAAGAATGTGATATTGACTTAAGAAAGAATTGGCTAACAGCCCTATGTGGCTATGAATATCCCCGAGCTCATTGCAAACATACTAAAAAGTTTAATTACATGAATGAAGAGCACCTCTTGGTTAAGACTATACTAATGAGTCTGTAGGAAGGGAGAAGGGTCGGTGTCGCCATTCCCAACCAAATGCTGGTGTTTAAAAACAAATTGTTTCATGATTGTTTTTCATCTTTACGTGAATAATATAGTTTGAACAAAAGATACGCCTTTGGAAAGTATCTCTGTCTTGCACAGTTTACCACCAGATTTGAAAGTCCAGTCAAAGACGATTTCAGATGCATCAAACATGAAAAGCAAAACAAAACATGCCTATAAAAAAAACAAACTAGAAAGAAATGTTTCAAAGTCTTGACATTTCAGATGAGGTGTATAAGCACCGCTATGATTCAATATTACATTGGAAAAGCAGCCAATACAATAAAATAAGAAAAAATAAATAAGAAGTGAAAATTTAGAAAGAAAATCTATAAAGGAATTTAGGAAACCGAGTGCTCATTATTTGACAGGCACAATTCTAAGTGTATAAACTCATTTTATTTTTACAACCACCCTATGAGGCAGTTTATAATTAGTGATACCAAGGTACAGAGTGTTAAGCAAATTACTTCAAATTATACAGTAAATAACAGGCTAGGATTCAAATTCAGGTCATGTAACTCCATACTTCTGTTACTTAACAGCATCTTCAGGTAGAAACAGAATCCTCATAATTGTAAGTTAATATGAGGTCTTTTTTTTTTAACCTAGAAAACTCAAGATTTTGAAAGGCAAATTACTAGAAAGAATAAAAAAAGTTCAGTAAGATGGCCAGTTTCAAGATGAACACAGAAAATCAATATTGATTTTGTGTACCTAAAAATCCAAGAGAATACATGATGAGCTGTGAGAAGTAGTATGAGAATTTAGTAAGATTCTAAGACTCAAGTCAGTAGACGAAATTGATTGTATTTCTCTATAACACACCAAACAGTAAATGAAAACAGTATCATTTACAATAGGATCAAAACATCAAGAATGTACATAAAATAGATCTAGCAACAGGTATACAAGACTTTGACAGAGAAAACTACAAAATTTTGTTAGAGAAATTAAAGGATATCTAAATAAATTGATTGGAAGACTCGATATTGTAAAGCGTTTTAATTCTTTCCATATTGATCTACAGGCACAATGCAATCTCTAATCAGAATCTCAGCAGATTTCTCTCCCTCTCTTCCTTCCTTCTTTCCTCTCAAGAAGAAAGGAAAGTAAGTTTGAGCTTGAGAAGCTGACTCTGAAATTTAACTGGGAATGCAAAAAAATCAAAGAATAGTTAAGCTATTCTAGATGAAGAAGAACAATGTTCTTCTTTCTGTTTCAACCTACCAAGATCTTTAATGAGGCTACAATGGTGTGGTACTGCAACAAGGACATACAACTCCAGACCAGAGGAAAAGAACAGAAACCCAGAAATAGATCCATACACATAGGGAAAATGAATTCAAGGCCAAGACTGGATATGCAGAACATGAGCAACATGCGTTCTCTCCAATAATGGAGAAAAGAAAATAGGGTAATTCTTCATAATCACAGGAAAGATTTCTTAGTTGTCGAAAAGTACCAACCCAAAGGAAAAATATTTCTATACTGGGGTCCATTAAAATTAAGAACTTCTGTGCAACATAGTGAGACCCTGTCTCTACAAAAAATAGTTTTAAAAAGTTAGCCAGTAGTGGTGGTCCATGCCTGTAGTAGTCCCAGCTACTTGGAAGGTTGAGGCTGGAGAACTGCTTGATCCCAGGAGGTGAAAGCTGCAGTGAGCTATGCTGTGCCATTATACTCCAGCCTGGGTGACACAGAGAGATCTGTCTCTTAAAAAAATATTTAAGAGGCCGGGCGCGGTGGCTCAAGCCTGTAATCCCAGCACTTTGGGAGGCGAGGCGGGTGGATCACGAGGTCAAGAGATCGAGACCATCCTGGTCAACATGGTGAAACCGCGTCTCTACTAAAAATACAAAAAACATTAGCTGGGCATGGTGGCGCGTGCCTGTAATCCCAGCTACTCAGGAGGTTGAGGCAGGAGAATTGCCTGAACCCAGGAGGCGGAGGTTGCGGTGAGCCGAGATCGCGCCATTGCACTCCAGCCTGGGTAGCAATAGTGAAACTCCGTCCCAAAAAAAAAAAAAAAAAAAAAAAAATTTAAGAGCTTCTATTTCTCAAAAGACACCAATGATAGTAAAAAGGAAAGCCAGATATTTTTGACATATATGACTGACACAGGGCCTGAATCCAGAATATATACAATCCTCTGGAAATCAATAAGAAAATGCCAAGCATTCCAATAGGAAAATAGGCAAGAGACTTGAACAGGCACTTCACAGAAGAAATCCAAATTTTCAAAAATTACATGAAAAGATGCTCAAAGTTATCAGTAATCCAGGAATTGCAAATCAGACAACATTACACACCTACCAAAATGGCTTAAATGTAAAGGTCAATACCAAGAGCTGGCAAGGACACAGCCCTGTGGGAGTTCTCCAAGGCTGCTGGTGGGAGTGCAAACTGGGACAGCAGGTTGGAAGACTGTTTGGCAGTATCTGCAATGGTTGAATATGTATGTGCCGTACGTACGACCCAGAAATTCTCCTCATGGAAATACTCTCTTGTAGCAGATTCTGTCGTGTGCTGGCACACTCTCTTGGCCTTCAACACCGAGGGGCACGCCAGCCCAACTTCTAACTGCCAGTACCTTCAGTTCTTTGCTTGAGGGCTTTCTCTGGCTGCCAGATCCTACCCTGGCCCCATGCAGTGCAGGCCAGAAGGGCTGGGGAAGGGTCCAGGAGATTCCCTCAATTAGTAAATAATTGGAGCTGCCAGATAAATACCCCAGCCCAGCAATGTTGTTCTCCAGCTGGAACAACACTAAGGCATGTTTTCTATGGTGTTTCACAGAGCTACTCAGCAGGATTAAGCTCCAGTTGCCCACTCTAGCAATGTGCTTCATGAAGTGACTCTTATTGGGCTTCTTTCTGTCTCTGTCTTGCTTCTCTACTCTTTTACTAGTGTTTTCTGGAATCACCTTTCAAATGAACTACCCATACTTGAATTCTTGTTTCAGGGTCTGCTTCTGAGGAAACTCAAATTAAGAAAACCCCACAGAAATGTATGGTTAAGTACATTAGGGTGCATGTACATGTACCAGAATGTTCAGAGCAGCTCTGTAATAAGACTGGAAACAATCCAAATGCCCCTCAGCTGGAGAATTGATTAATGGTGGCATATGAGTTTAATGGAATATTATAGAGCGATGAAAAAGAAGGAATGACCTACTACATGCAGCAACACACAACAGCATTAAATGTTGGAAAAAAGAAATCAGACACAAAGGAATACACATAATAGTGAATCTATTTATATGAAGTTAAAAAAAAACAGAAATGCAAAACCATAGTGGTTAGGATACATGAGTATCAAGAACTACAAAACCAAAATGCAACAGAAAAAAACCTTCACTGTAGTAACAAGTAACTAGAAATAACTCTAACCAAAAAATAAAAAGGCCAAAATTAAAACTTATTTTTCCTTGCTGAGGATGTAAATAAATATTTGGGGTCCAGGTGTGGTAGCTCACGCCTGTAATACTAGGGAGGCTGAAGTGGGAGGATCACTTAAGCTCAGGCATTTGAGACCAGCCTGGGCAACATAGTGAGAACCTGTCTGTACAAAAAATACAAAAAATTAGCCAGGTGTGGTGTGTATTCCTGTAGTCCCAGTTACTCAGGAGGCTGAGGTAGGAGGATCACCTGAGCTAGGGAGGTCAAAGATATGGTGAGCTGTGATTGTGCCACTGCCCTCAGGCCTGAGCAACACAGTGAGACCCTGTCTCAAAAAAAAAAAAAAAAAAAAGATTAGAATAAATAGAACTCTGTGCTCTATGTATAACTGAGAAGATCAAAATAATATATAAACTCAAGCTAATTCTATAATTTCTATGGAAAAGTGAAAATACAAGGAATGCTAAGAAGATGTAGAAACAGAAGATGAAGAGAGAAAATGTGTTCTATCAGAGCTCAAGGTATATCATAAAGTGAAAGTAATTTAAATAGTACGATGTTGACACAGGAATTAATAGATCCATAGAACAGAATAGAGTGCAGAAACTGACCCAAGTATATAAGGGAATATAATATAAAGAAAGTATTGCATCCCAAATAGTGAGAAGAGATGAATTATTTAGAAACTGTTGGATTAGTTGGCTATCCATTTGTAATTAAAAAAAAAATAGAGTCCAATTTCACATAATTTACAAAACGAAACTTCAGACAAATTAAAGAATAGAGATTCAAATGTTTAAAAATGACCCAAGGCCAGGCTTGGTGGCTCACGCCTATAATCCCAGCACACAGGCTGAGGCAGGAGTATTGCTTGAGCTGAGGAGTTTGAGACCAGCCTGGGTTACACAGCGAGACTCCATCTCCATTTTAAAAAAATAGTAAAATTAGCTGGATGTGGTGGTAGGCACCTATAGTCCTAGCTCCTTGGGAGGCTTTAGTAGGAGGATTGCTTGAGCCCAAGATTTCAAGGTTGCAGTGAGCTATGATTGGGCCACTGCACCTCAGCCTAGGCAACAGAGTGAGATCCTGTCTCTAAAAAATACATAAATAAAATAAATAAAAATGACCCAAGAAGCAAAACACATAAAGTAAAACAACAGCAACAACAAAAATATTAATTTGACACATCAGAGTTAAAAGGAGGCTTATTAAGTTTCAAAATAATACCATGGGAGAAAATATTTTCAATATATTATAGGTTATCCCTCCCTTTAGATTAATGTTTGCTTTATATACCTGGGAGCTCTAGTGTTGGGTGCATAGATATTTATAATTGTCATATCCTCTTGTTGTATTGACCCTTTTCTCATTATGTAGCGACCTTCCTTGTCTTTGTTTACAGTCTTTGATTTGTAGTCTATTTTATCTGATATAAGTATAGCTACTCCCACTCTTCTTTGGTTTTCAATTGCATGAAAGATTTTTTTCTACTCCTTCACTTTCAGTCAATGTGTGTCTTCATGGGTGAAGTAGGTTTCCTGAAGGCAACATATAGATGGGTTTTGTTTCTTTATCCATTCAATCACTTTATGCCTTTTAACTGGAGAACTGAGACCATATTTGCAATTTATAAAGCAAAAGATTTGCATCCAGAATATATAAAAAACAATCCCCCACCAAAAGGATATGAACAAGACATTCTCAGTAAAGGAAATATATATATGACCAGCAAGTATATGAATATATCAAGGCTCACTAGAAATCATAAAAATATAACAAAATAAAACAATCACAAAATGCTATTTTTAAATCCAGCAATGATGCCAAAAAAGCAAAGTGGCTAATATATTAACTTGTGGCAAGTGTGGGGGAAATAGGAGCTCTCTCCTCCATTGCTGATGGGGAGCCAATTTGGAAGACAGTTTGGTAGTGTCTATCAAAATTATAGTATGTGCATCTCTATGGCCTCTCACTTTGCTTCTCAGTGTTTACCCTAGGAAGCACTCCCACAGGTACACAGGGAGGAATGTACAAGGATGTTCACTCATGATTGCTTAGCAAATAACGAAAACAACTAAAAATGATAAACGTTCTGTATTGATGGCCTAATTGTCCATCAATACAGAAATGGCTAAATAAATGAAAATACCCATGCCATGGGACACGCCACAACAAATTTGGGTTGGGAGAACCTCAATTATATGTACAAGCTGGGTAGGCATACTATGGAATGAAAGAAGGGAGCTTTGGAATGATGCATACAATGTGATGCCACTTTTGTGAAAAAAAAATGCACAAACTATGATATCTATCCATCTATCTTTCTACCTATCTATTTCTATATAATTTATATGAGTACATATGCTGGTAAATAAAGGGACTGGAAGTACCTAGATTTGCAGACCCACTCTTTGTAGGCAGAAGAATGGTACTGCTGGGAAGTAATGAAGAAGACTGGTATTAAAGGAGATGGGCAAAGAGGACTTCATTCTGATCATTAATGTTTTGATTTTTATAAGTAGAATGTTTTAATGCATTGCTTAAATAATTAAAAATAATTTTAACAAAAGCAAAACATTAATGTGGCAGAACTTTTATAAAAAATGTTTTTAAGAGATGGGGTCTTGCTCAGTTGTTCAGGCTAGAGTACAGTGGCTATTCAAGGCAGTATTCCACTACTGAGCAATATAAGAGTTTTGAGCTGCTCTGTTTCCAGCATAGGTTGTTGTATTCTTCACCAATCTGGTGGTATCCCACTCCCAGGAAGTCACCATATTGATGCTGAACTTAGTGTGGACAATTGATGGGCATGGTGCACTACAGTCCTCAACTCAGGCTCAAGCAATCCTCCTACCTCAGCTTCCCCAGTAGCTAGGATTGCAGGTACATGTCACTGCACTCAGCTTTTTTTCTATTTTTATTTTTTTTTTAAAAATTGAGCAAGCAATATAAATAATCTTTCTTTGAAATTGTGGTAAAATATACATAACAAAATTTACCATCTTCATTACATTTAAGGTTATAGCTCCATAGTTTTAAGTATATTCAAATTGTTGTACAATCTCCAGAACTTTTATATTTTGCAGAACTAAAACTCTATACCCATTAAATAACTCTCCATTTCCCTGTCCCAGGCACCTGGCAAGCACCATTGTACTTTCTGTTTCTATGAGTTTGACAATTCTAGACACTGCATATAAGTGAAATTATATAGTATTTGTCTTTTGGTTATTGGCTTATTTTACTTAGCATAGTATCCTGAAGACTCATTCACATTGTAGTATGTGTCAGATTTTCCCTCCTTTTTAAGGCTAAATAATATTCCACTGTATAAAAACTCCATATTTTGTTTATCCATTTGTCTGCTGATGAACTGTTGGGTTCCTTTCACCTTTTGGCTTCTGTGAATAACACTGCAATGAACATGGGTGTACCAATATCTTTTTGAGACCCTGCTTTCAGTTCTTTTGAAGTATATACTCAGAAGAAGTATTTCTGGGTCATGCAGTAATTCACGCTTTAAAATTTCTGAGGAACTGCCATACTATTTCCGTAGTGGCTACACCATCTGACAGTCCCACCAACAGCACACAAGGTTCCAATTTCTCCACATCCTCACAAACATTTGTCAGTTTCTGTTTTCATTTTGTTTGGATAGCAACCATCCTAATGGGAATGAGGTCAAATAAACTTTCAATTGGAAGAACTGGATGTCAGAGCTCTGAGAGGGAACCAGGTTTCCAAATTCCAGCTCAGTGTCTGGCCACACGTCTGATGAAACTGAAGAGACTCCACCTTCATTACTCTATGTGCAAGTTCTCAGGGCAGATTTTACTCTATTCTGTCCTTACCCCGGGTTCCAGAAGATGTTAAAGTGATGTTCAAATCCCTGAACTCCCTCCCCTGCCCCTACTTCCTTTTCTTTAAGACGACCCTCCCCTCTGCTTCCCTAGACCCCTCTAGAAGACCAGTCCTCACTGCAGGCTTCCCTTTCTCCCTGCATCCAAAGGGCAGGATGAGGGTGCAGCTGTAACTAGACCCCTTCAGAGCTGCTCGAGATGCTCCTGTGGATCAGAACTAATGGCATTAGGCAATCACTCAGGGAACAGAGCTGCAATTACCCTTGGATGCTTTCTCCAGGATGACCACATGCAGAACACCAAGAAGGAGAGAGTAATGAATCACCAAGTGAATTAACTGGAAGCCACTCTAATTAGTGTTATAATTTTTCATGAAAACACTAATGAATATGAAATAATGTGGCCATGAAACCACTAGGACAATTAATGCTTGAAAGTAATTTGGGGTCAGGAAAGGATACTAGAGACTGTTTAAATAAACTTTTATATTGAGAATTCAGTGGCTCACGGCTTCAAAATATTATCAAATAAAGTTGCTACTTCAGAAAAAGCAACATTGGGATGTCTATAGATTTTCTCTCTTTTCTCTTTTCTTGTTAAGGGTCCTCATTTGGGAATAAGATAATGGTGTGAATCAAAACAGGAACTCTCCAGGCAGTCAAGTCAGAATCTAAGTAAAGAGATGTGAGGAACAAGATAAAGAAGCGGGGCCGAGACATATCATACACAGAAAAGAGGGTAAAGAGGAAGCCATTCTCCTTAGCATGTTTAATCTCATGACCACCTGTTTGTCTATAAAAATAACTTTCTGATAAGGCCCCTCAAACGTGTGATCATTACAGAGACAGATGAGTTGACCCTTGTTGGCTCAGCTGCAATTTTTATATGTGAACTTCCATCAAATATAGGATGTCTGCTCAATACATACCAGACTTGCAAAATGGACTCTATTCCAATGTAATCCTGTAGGGATTCAGTCAGAAGCTACTGTGTGCACAGTCAACTTCTGGGTTCTAAGCATGAGCCCAGCAAAATGTCCATAATTATTAAGGGGGTCTTGAAAGGACACTGGGGGTGGGGAGTAAACAGTCCGGCTGCATGGTTGGCCAGTTTGCAAAGAGCATGCCCAGTGATGAGCGTAGAGTCTGGGAATCTTGCTCATCCTAAATCTCACCTGAGAAAATGACACAAAAATTATGTTAAAGTACAGATGTGCCCATGTGTAACTAGAACTGAGGAGACAGGAGGCAATGTACCAGGTGCCATATATCCTTATGGCATCTCATTTAATCTGTACACTAACCAGATAATGTCGGGACCTACCTTGTCCTCCTCCCACAGAGAAGGGAACTGAGGCTTTTCAAGATTAGACCCCTACCTGACATCACAGAGCTAGTAAATGGTGGGTCAGATGCAAACTGGATCTGCTGGACTCATGCTGTCATTGAAAATGCCAAGCAATATTCTTAATACATAAAAGCTATGAGAATGTTGGTGACTCAGGCCAAATTTCCTGCTGATGTATGGAGAAGCTACAAAATATTAATCAATCAATAATAATGGCAGCTACTTTAGCAAGTATTTACCATTTACCAGTGGTTCTAAGCATCTATATGCATTAACTTACTTAAGGCTCACGATAACCTTACAACGTACCTACTGTTATTTGAGGCAAAGCCATAAACAAGGAACCTTAATGACCTTGGCAGACCTTGAAGGTTCTAACGAATTCAAAAATGTTCAAAGGCTCATTAGCAATGCAACAAAAAGCAGTTCTTTGGAACAATTTTTTTTAAAAAAAATATTAAAGCAGCATTTATGGAATGCCAATTATTCAATTACAGCTTGAACACCATAGGATCTCTTGCCATAGAATTTAATGGAATAGGTGTTTCAAGGACAGGCAGGATAAAAGATGAAGAGGGCTTGTTCTTCTGTCCTCAGTAGCAGAGTGGGTGGAGTTGAAAAATAAGGAATTGTTCCTATGTCTTGTTTCCAAAGATGCATATGGGAATACATCTTCTGACAATTTACCCTATTTGCTTTCAAACCCAAGTTGGAATTCCACCCCTTTGGCCATGCAAATAAGACTTCGGTATGCCCCAAAAAAAGCTAGCCACCTTGAGCTGGACTGGGAGTCTGTAAATAAGAGTCCTATGATTCCACCTAATGCATGAAAGAAGTTATGAATTTAGTTCACAATGCTCAGCATCTGAATAAATCAGCTTGCCAAACCATAGGCAGAAAAACACAAGGACTTTCTGGAATTACAGGGTAAACACGTTCAATAACTAGGGAGAGCTTGTTATGAATTACAGGAGACTACAACTGCCTACTAAGGGTGCCATTTCTTCACATTCAGGGGAACTGCGAGCACTGAGTATCGATTCATAGGATGCCGTTTCATATGTATGCAGGACAAATCTAGCTAAACAAAGTTATCTGCCCAATGGAACTCAGAAATATTTCTCACTTTAATTTTAAACAAACTTCAACGTGAAGGAAATTTAATTATGTGAGTAATATAAAACACAATGACATGTCCATCAAAATTGCTTCCAAAGGCTTAAAATGTTTTCCTTTTCAGACAAAATAGTCAGAGCAGCTCAGATATCTATGTGAGTACAGTATCTTAAGAATTGGGGCTTGGAAATCAATTTGCTCACCTCTCTGAGTTACATATGCACAAATTACAGCAACTGAGATCCATATAAATCAGCTGAAGTAGCCCTCTGTGCACCAGATCACATGATCTGGGGCAAACTCACTAATGAATGGCATCCCTTAACACCCACATTAAGAATCAAGATAAAACTGTCAAGTATTTTTTAATATTGCTTATGATTAAAAACAAAAAGCATGCTGCAGATGTAGAATCTAAGGTTAAAAAAACTTAGACATCCTTAAAGTCACAAAGGGGCAAATCTTTTGATCTTTTTGATATCACTTGCAATGTGCTTCTATACTCATTGGTAAACACTAAGCAGTGTTCGCCTTGTTTAGATTTTCTTGACACAGAATAGCTGAGATCTGAATTGGATGCCTCAACTTCTGTAGGCAACAGACTTGGACCTTTGTTCCTCTGGAATATGATAATTATTGTAGTAGAACAAAATTTAAACGTTTAAAGTGAAACCTTATTTAAAAATACAGGTTGAAGCTAGCTGTGGTGGCTCACGCCTGTAATCCCAGTACTTTGGGAGGTCGAGGTGGTTGGATCACCTAAGGTCAGGAGTGTGAGACCAGTCTGGCCAACATGGCAAAACCCCATCTCCAATAAAAATACAAAAATTAGCTGGAAGTAGTGGTAGGCACCTATAATCCCCGTTATTTGGGAAGCTGAGGCAGAGAATTGCTTGAACCTGGGAGATGAAGGTTGCAATGAGCCAAGATTGCACCACTGCATTCCAGCCTGGGTAACAGAGCAAGACTCTGTCTTGACAAGATAAGATAAGATAAGATAAGATAAGATAAGATAAGATAAGATAAGATAAGATAAGATAAGATGCAGGTTGAGCTATATGCAATCACGTGGTGGGGCTTGAAGGGATCTCCTACTGGGACACTAGAGCAGTGGGATGCTGGGAATCATTTAGCCTTGCATATTTACTAAGTGCAAACTATGTGTTAGTCACTGTGGTGGGGCTAAAGGGAAGATGCAGCAGAACAAAGCTCATGGTCCCTGCTTGCTATGATCTAGCCGAGAAGATCAAGAATGTCACAAACAGTCACAGTACAAAGAGGCATGGTTCCTGTCAAGGTGGGCATAGGTTTGTTACTTGTGAATGTGAAATACCCCCACACTTATCTTCTGTCTGTTGCCAAAATTAGTCCTACACTATTGGACATCCTGATGTCTGTATATCACCGCAGCAGTGGTATCTTCCAATAATAAATGAGTGAAAATATGTGGCATGAGGTAGAGTGCAAAAAACAAAACAAAACAAAGCAAAACAAAAAACCCTCTGATTTCTCAACCCTGTCTTTTCTGTGCCGATGCTTCCTGCCATGTAACTTTGTAGAGCCTTTCCACCCTGTTTCTGGGCTCGGCCAAGTGACTTGCTTTCACCAATGGAACCAACTTGCTTTCACCTCTTGCTTTCCAAGGGTGGAATACTTGGATTCTTGAGTTCCTGTAGCTTACCCAATCAGAAAAGCCCACTTATCTCTGCTGTGAATTTTCCTCCCTTTCCCCTCAACCCAATCACCTATTTACTTCACACCCTGCCCTTTTAATGGACTTTCCAGAATCTGCCTATGCAAGCCTGAATCTAAAGCTCTAGATGGAGAACTGGTTAGGGAGGAGTGGGGCTAGCAATATGGATTCCTTCTGGGCCCACCTGTTTCCTTCAGAACGAGGGCAGAAAAGGAGGCTGAAGAAGGAAGTATACAGCCTTTGGTGCTAGCCATGTCTAGGCTATGGTGCCCTAGTCAGACAACAGAGTGGCCTCTGACTCACTTATTGGGAGTCTAAGGCCCTTCCGGGAAGTCTCAGAGCTGCATCCTGCTCAGCCCAACCCTGCCTGTCTCTGCCTCAATGTCAGAAGAAACTTGGTTTGGCTATGCAAGGCACAAAAATGACAGTCATTCATGTCGATTGCTTACCTAGTTATCATGCAGCACAGCAATGCATTCAATTAAAGGCAACAGAAAATAAGTCTGGAATGTTTTCATTTTAACACTAAATTCTGTTCATAAATGCTTTGTCTTCAAATTTGTTACTCATGTGATATGAATGTCAAAACATAACTGTAAAAAAAGATGAAATATCACAAGGCAATATACAGTTTACATGTAAAATGTATAGCAAATAAATGATCTTAGTTTCAGTTTCCTACTGAAGTTGAGATAATAATAAACTCTGTTCTCACTCAATTCCATAGGGATATTGTAAAGGTAAGTGAGGATTTATCCATTCAAATCTTAAATGTACAGTAAAATCAAAGAGGACAAGGGTCGTTCATGTTTTCTCCCACTTAACTACTTAGTTCAGTACAGTGTAGGCAGCAATATATTCAACTAAGGAAAAGAATAAACATAAAAATATTAACCTCTGGCTTTTTTCTTTACAGGTAACTTTAAGTTATTAACAATCTAACCACTTATAGTATCTCAGGTAATGGCCATTTAAATGCAAGTTTAGTTTACTGATAATTAAAATGACTTAAAATAGGAAAGTAGTCCCTCTGATCTGCTTATATGATTGCTGGCACAACTGCTCTGAGGTGGGTAAAATTTTCCACTTTGTATGAAGCAGAACAACCTTTACTATTAGCCAAGATTCCACAAGCCCTGTTTTCTCTATATTAAGCTTATGACTCATTTCAGATTAACATAGAAATCCATTTTAAGTTATGTAAGCCAATATTTCTGTCAATGACCAAAACATTTATAGAAAAGAATACCTCTTTTTAGATTGGGCGCAGTGGCTCACAACTGTAATCCCAGCACTTTGGGAGACCAAGTTGCGGGGATCACTTGAGGTCAGGAGTTGAGACCAGCCTGGCCAACATGGTAAAACCCCATTTCTACTAAAAATACAAAAATTAGCCAGGCATAGTGGCTGGTGACTCTAATCTCAGCTAGTTGGGGGGCTGAGGCAGGAGAATCAATTGAACCCTGGAGATGGATGTTGCGGTAAGCTGAGATCACACCACTGCACTCCAGCCTCGGTGACAAAGTGAGGCTCTGGCTAAAAAAATAAAATAAAATAAAATAAGAAAAGAATACATCTTTTTAAAGAGAAGAAGCTAAAAAGAATGACTGATGTAAGTAAACATACCCAGTCTATTCTGCCACTGAGTGACTGAAATTAGGGTCTTCTATAAAGATAGGTAGGAGGTCATCAGATGACTTACTCAAAAAAGAATGCCTGGTATGGTTTCAGCTGTGAATCAGCAGCCATGGGAAACCCAAAGATATGTTATCTCCCCTCCAGAGCCATGGGGAAGAAAGGGAGACACAGAAAAGAACCAGAGAGCAGTGTAAGACCAGAGTCAACAGGCTATTCTGTCCTTTGCAATGATTGCAAATCAAGTTCAGGAAGAAAGAGAAAGGAATGGGCCAAAGTTAGCTGGAAAGACTTTGGAGAAGGAGGGTTGGAGGTAACTAGGAATAATAGCACCTGGAGAGGGATGGATGAGATAAGAAATTCCAGGTAGAAGGAACAGCATGTGCAAAGACATGGATAGGACAGTGAGGACAACATCTGAGCAGAACAGTGAGGATAACTTCCTGACTGGGGTGGGTTACCTTGGGGTACTAGAGCCAACTGGCAAAATGGGTCCCTAGTCTAGAGTCTAGCAATGATCATTTCACATCTCTTGCTCCACTAGTGATAATCTGAAGATCTGGATAAGACTCAACCCTACTTTGAGATTCCCTTTAGAATTAATACATGGTTACAACATTGTAATTTGGGAGGAAAATGACATTGATGAGAACTTGACATTGTGAAATTCTTCTCCTAAATGATGTGCAGGGGCTGATGATTCTTTTTCAGATGCTGTCTACAATAATTTAGGGAAATACAATGGGTAGAAATAGTGTCATATAAAAGAAACATATTTGTTAACTTATTCACAGATATTTATTGGCTGCCTTCTGTATGCTGTACCCAACCTCCTCTTCTGGATCTTAGCCTAATGGGCTGACACTGACAAGTCAGCACATGATACCTATCTGTGTTCTAAATGCAAAGGGAGGGAGGAAAGCCCAATTTAGGAGGACAGAGAATACTTCACAAAGGCAGGGACATTTATATGTATGGGAAGAATGGGATCCTGAGAAGGATTTGGTCTTCAACAGGAAGTCCATCTCTTCCTCTTCAGAAGAATGAAAGAAAGGACAAAAAGGGTTAGTTATTCAAAGTGAATAAAGAATTCACTCTTGTCCCCTGAACATGAACTGAAATGAACTCTAGTATACATTAGGAGGCAACTGCATTCAAGAAGAATTTTTCCTCTACAACTTTTAGATTTGGGCATCTATGGCACTAACTCAGAAGACCATCAATTTATCTTATCCACACATTTTTCAGTATTTGGAGTCAAAACAGATAATAGAAAAGGTCTCGTTTATGTGACGGTTCTGTCAAAATATCTTTTTAAGAGCATACTGGGTTCACTACAAAGGAAATGCATTCAATACAAGTCCTTATAGAATGTAATGCCTCATTTTAATAAGATGCAGTGATGCAAAAAAAGTAGGCCAAAAAGGCTACACTTACTGTTGCCAAATCCGTGTTTTACTGGAAAAGGTTTTGAGAGTATCACCCAACAACTCCTGAGAAGGGTATGTCCGCAAATTCAAAGACCACAGCTGTAAGAAGCTTCTTTAGTAACTGCTTACCACGTGTGTTTAACATCCATTTTTAGACCTGTTCCTGCTCATTTTTAGAACAAAATTTGGGGTATCTGGACACACAGAATTTTTTTTTCAACATCAAATTTGAATGTTCTACCAGGTTTGTTTTGTTTTAGCCTGGATTTTCCCTCCTTTTACACAAGAGCCACTTGGATCTTAAATTGACACAGGGAAAAACAATCTCACTTATCATACCCTTGACTTTTAAAGGAGACATACTTCTCTGTTCCAATGCTCCTCCTCCCTGAGAACCACTTTAGCAATAAATTAGGTCTGAACTAAAGTTCTTTGAAATAAAGCAAAAATTTTATATTTGAATTAGCTTTGGGAAGTCAAGGCCATTTTACTCAAAACCCAAAGAAATATGAGTTATGCTCAATCATCAACCAAAAGGACCCATCTGCCTTTTTTCTCTGGAATAAAAACAGAAATAAAGCAGAGCAACTGATTGAAAAAGGCCAGAGTCAGGAGTCAGTGCCTACTGTCAGCTCTCACCCTGGCCGGTGCCATATGGCTGCTTGGAGGAAGTCAATCAACATCTCTGGCCCTTTGTAGGGTGTCAGGGGCAGAACAGTGGCAAGGTTTTTCTTAAAAAGTGCCTCATCACTAGGCTCTCAAGAAATCAAGTCCAGTTTTTAGATTTATTGAAGGTGGTGATGCTCCACAGTTTGGCTCTCCCTGTGACATTACTGCTGATATAATATGAGAATAGTGTTTAATGTAATGAAAGTCATGCTTTCCAAAATCAGGAGCATGCAACTGGGGAAACAAAGCATACATTTGTGTATACCTGGGGGTGGGGCGTGGGGCAGGCAGACAGTACTGCTTGAAAGGAAATCCTAAATCTAAAATATCCTGTTAAGTGTGGCAATCATGCCTGCAGAAGGCAGCAACATGGAGAAAAATAGTTCAACCCCCCGCCCCACAGCGGAGGTAATGCGCTTCCTCTTCAGAAGGAAAGAGTCTTTCAGCATCTTTTGTCTTCTCACCCAGACACCGCCTCCTCTTCCCTTTACAGTATTATCGCTGATTTCACACAGAGAACCGAAAAGCCACAGGGCTCCAGAGGAAAATATGAGGCCCTGCACTGGGGCGCTGAGTCCCACAGAGCTGGAGTCACTGGTCAACCTCTTTCCTGGATTTAACCTCGGAAGAGGGTCCATCTCCCTTGTGTAGGCTGAGGTGGAGACTCGCTCAGACAGCGGTCCTCCATGGCGCTGTTCGTGGTGCTGAAGCTCGTGCCGAGCCCGGAGGCAGCAACCCACCCACAGGCGCTCTGCTACCAGGGACTCCAGGCAGGGGTCCATGTGAAGCAAGTCTGGAAACAGCTGCTCCCCCAACAGAGCTGCCAGCTCCACAGGCTAGCTCCAAGTTTAGCTCACTGGCTCACTTCTTTGCAATTGCAAAACGGCTGGTTCACTTTATATCTTCCAGGGGATTTCACAAAGCCCTTGGGAAGTTTGCTGATTTGGCATATTTCTTTCTCCATGTCCTCCCTGTAGATGCTAATTCTCTCCCATCCTCTCTCCTTTGTACAATATTTTACCTTTGCAGAGCACCTTACAGTTGGCACAGCCCTCACTGGCACAATCAACTGAGCCATTTTTCTTCCACACATAACAATTCCTTTTCCCTCCTACAGCTATTTTTTGATTTCTTTGCTTCTCCTCCCCCAAGCACAGTCTAACTAAGCAGGAGACTATTGCCTCAATGTGCAGGATGGGCAAATCACCTCACATATGACAGCAGAACTGTTGATTTCTTGGCAATGAATTAGAAGAGGCAGAGGTTAGCATTTCAAAGGACCAGGAAAAAAGCGCTTTAAGCTATTCCTAGGAAGATAATGTTTGTATGGGTGGTGATCTGGAGGGTGGGGAATGGGGACACAGATACTAGGAACAAAGTGAAGGAAGGGGCTTGGACCTTGTGGGAGGTGCAGGGCTTAGTGCAGTTAGAAGACTCCCGGCAGGTGGCACTCTAGTTCACCTGCCGGCGGTGGAAGCCCTGACTGTGCTCCCGCTCCAATTCAAACCTTCCTTCTGCCAAACAGCCCCCCAGCCAAGTTTGGAAATCTGTCTTCCGCCTGATCCAAGCACTTATCCGAACTATAGTCCTGCTAAAAGCGCCATTTGCACAATTCTGTTTACTGTAATGCATAGTAATGAAGGGAACATAAATAGAAAATAGAGGGGCAGTGGGGGCATTTTGTGTGTATGTGTGATTGATGGTGCTCAGATCAAAACTGTTTAATCATCAAAACATGATACAGCAGTCGGGAAATGTAAACAAGTTGTGCAACTGCTTGCTTTAGTCAAAACCCTGGAAAGGGCCCAGAGGGCTGGCTCAAGCCCCTGGGAGGGCAGTGCCAGCAGGATGCGTCCCCACCCTTCCTTCCAGGGCAGAGCTGCTGAGCCTACAGACTGACTGGCGTGACCTTTGGCTTTTGCAGCACACAAGCAGTTGGGCCAGGGTTAATGGCACTTTGCAGGGAGCTCCAATTGAGTAAACAAAAAATGCTTTGCCCTGTCCTAATGGAGCACATTATTCTGAGGCCTAAGCCTTCATCCAGGCTCCTGCAGCTGCTCTGCAGGTCAGTGCTACCAATAAAGCAATTAGCCAATGAGAAAACTCTTCTTCCCCGAGGGGGACTCCAGGGTTTTGCTGCAGTTACTACGCTTTGCTTTAGTTTTTTAAACAAGTGATCCAAGTTGATCTGAGCCTCTTACATCAGACTCTAGGATGAAGACAGTGAAATTGTGTGTTTGCTGAGTGTGATGTTTTAAGGGACTGATCCCTTGTTCAACACACCCTGGAGAGCTCACTGCTTCCTGTTCAATTAACCTGAACCATAGCTGAACTCTGCCCTTTGAACTTGCTCAGCAGATAAATACATTAGCTCACCTACGGAATCATTAATATTTTTCAATCACATAAAACAAACATGAATGTCCAAAAACAACCCAAGAGATAGCCAATTAGGATAGCTTATGTACCACGTTGAAAAAAAAATCAGAAATGGATGTTATTTAGAGAGCAAAAAAAGGGTCAGGGAAGAAATGAAATGGATTGTGCCAATGGTTCTGGAGGCAAAGGAGACTTTCATTTTCAAATCTGCAAGTAAGAGGGATACTGAGCAATACCTGGCAATTCCTATCCCATCTACTCTGCTCCACAACCAAAGTTCTACCCCCTGCTTCCCACTTTCAGCAGAACACAAAACTCCAAACCCTCTCTCTTTTTAAGTGACTTTGGTGTTTATGCTCATATACACAGTCCAAAATATTGCATTTCTGGGGACAATTCTTTTTCTGATTTGCTACAAATGAACCAAAATAATTGTGGAAACATCACTGCTTTTAAGTGAACTAGCTTAAATGAAGCAAACTAGTGGTTTGGAAATAATTTTACGTAGAAAATGATGTTCCTGAGACATTTTTACTCTAGGAATATAAACAGACTTTCTTTGGTCAAAAAAAAAAAAAAAGATACCAAATGCTTCTATTTTGTCTTTATCCCTGCATGTCATTTTAGAAGAATGAGAAAACATCCCCAACTGGGTCATTATACATTTCAGTTTGATTTAATTTCACTTCCCACAATTCTGCCTCTTTACCCCCCTCTCTTCCCACTCCTGCCTTTTCATTTCTGTTTGGTTTGGAGTGTGAGCTTAATGCCCAGCTATCCTAGATGAGAACACTTAAAGGAATATCACAAGCACGAAGGGTAAATCTATTGAATGAGGGTCTTTAACTATGTGGTTTCCTTAAAGGGAAAGGTTGGATCAATAGGATCAATATGAAAGGTTTCCCTGGCCCTGCATAAAAGGGTAAGGGCTTCTCTTTTCACTGGTTTAACTTTACTCTCTGACAAATGCAAATCAATGGATCTGTGTTTACAACAGATTCCCTAACAGACTCAACTTGGGCAAAGCCCAGAACCTCACCCTGGGGGGTGGGGACTCCAAGTTTGCTCCAAGGGGACACGCTAGGGCAGAGCTTCCTGCCCAGGGGCCCTGGGGTGGAGTGGGGAGCAAGCTGGCAATGGCTGCCAATCACCTTTAAAAGGAGGGGCTTGCTACCCATCCAGATCATGCTGGAACTGAAAGAGTTGCTGCTGCCTTTGGCCTCTCCAAATAGGGCAGAAAAATGAGCCATCAACAGGTTCCTTCAAGGATGTCAATGCAACATAAGCAATAAAGCCCACATTCTAGAATTTGGTAAGTCAGTCAACCTACTTTCCTATCCATAGTGATCTACGAGGCTAGCTGCACAGAGAAAACTGTAAATGAAATATCTACAATTGGAGCAGCACTAGTATTTGTGCTCTAGGAATGCTTCTTCTGCCCTTTCTTAAGTGGTAACTGGTTCTTCTTAGTAATAACAAGGCAAACCACTAACACTGTGGGTTCTTTTCCCCTTAATTTTACCTTTTCCTTTAAAAATGTGATGCTTTCCAGAGATTACACGACTTCAAGTCAATACCAGTTACAGAGAAATTATTTTTCTTCCTGAAGGAGAAAGTATATGTATATTTGATTACAAGAGCCAAAGTCCAATGCTGATTAAATTATGTTGGAGGTGTGCTTCCAACCCAAACAAAGTCTGCTTTCCACAGAAGAGAAATGGATCCTCAAATGGTGAAAGAGGCGCCAAGGTGGAATGCAGAGCCTCCCTGCCCTCTGGGACAATTTGTGTGGGACAGTTTTTCATAATAAATGTCCATAGCTTCTAGGAATCCTTCTCCTGAAGTAAGGCTATCTCTATCTGCACAGTCCACAGCCTGCCTCCAAGTCTTGCCCATCTGCACCGCGTCAGGCATTAGATGCGCCTGGGTCACCCAATCCACTTCCCTGCCTCTTCCCCACCTGCCCCTACAAAAACCTGTGCACATTTTCAGTTATTACCTTGAATGAGACTGGGAAATCAAAAAGCCTTTCCCCCAAAGGCGCTGAGGTTGGTTAGGGAAAAAGCTTGGGTGATAAGATGGGATGACAAGGCCCCACAGGGTGAGTTAATCTGATCAAGCTCTGTACCTGACAGCATAAATCACCCAAGGGCTTCTTCATCATAGACTCTTCCCTCCAAAAATAGTTAACTCCCTGGAGGAAGTAACTTTTCCTAAGTCAGGAAAAACAAAAGTTCCTAAAAGGGTCGCAAGTCAGCACAGGGAGTCTAGATGAAGTTTAAGGCTCAGGGTGCCTCCAACTTCACCCTCCTCCCCAGGGCCCTTTATCCAGGCAATTATTTCTATTTATTCCCTCCTAATTTCCCTTCCTTTGGCAAGAGCCCAGAAACTAAATCTCTCTGCTTCTCCCTTGAGGTTTTCCTTCCTCCAGGGATCCCCCTCCACCCTTCACTTTTATGAAGACAGTTTCTGCTAACTGCAGCCACAGCCGTAGAGTGTGGAGCCCAGGACTTTCTTCCTGAGGGTTCTTCAGTCCTGTTCCTCTGGTCTTCCTTTAAAAGAAGAGGGTGTCTAAAGGCCAGAAAACCTGGTGGGGAGGGTGTCTAAATGCCAGAAAACCTAGTGGGGAGGCTGTCTCCCACATCAAGGGGTAACCCTAAAATGAAGCCTTGGTTTGAAGACAGTAGGAGAGGCTGGCTCTTCTTCACACAGGGCTGAAGTCTGGCACTTGGGATGGTAAAACTGGACCAGGGTGCTGTTGCCTCAGGGTAGACCCGGCTCAAGAGGAGAGTGAAGCAGCTTCTGGTGCTTTGTAGAGACACAGAGAATCTGGGTAATTAGTTTATCCTTTGCCATTCACCAGGAATCCTGCCCAATCTTGGAATTCTAAGATGGGAGTGGGAGAGAGTCTATGATTCTACTCTCTCAAGGCCCACTCATTCCTCCCAGAGCCTAGGAGGACTGTGGGGAGGGAGCCAGTTGTCTGCTATACCAAAGGGAAACCACCTACTCACCTCACTTTACACCTCTGATTACCCAACTATCTTACTGTAGTTTGAAAGGGGCCAGTAGGGCACTTTCTGACTAGGAACCAAGGTGGCATTCCAAAGCTCCCTTCTTTAAGGAAAAACACTGGTGGGCAGATGAGGAGGAAACACCAGCCTACCCTGTGCCTCCACTCAAGGCAGAACAATGCACGATTTGCTTTCCCATCGCTCCTTTCCTTCCTCTTATTAATTACTGTTCTTGGAGAAGGAAGGAAAACACTGCTTTCCCTACAGATTGAGAGACCCTCTTGGAAAAGCTCAGCCTTCCACGATAGGAGGGATTAATAATTTCAAAAAAAAAAAAACACACAAAAAACCAAAAACAGAACAATTAGTTCTCATCCCACCCCCACTTCAATCCCTGCTCCTTTTATTTTTTTCCATAAAATTCACCTTAGTGGTCCTTCTGGAAAAACAAGCCACCATTTGGCCAGGGAAGTGGTTGGCAGGGTGTGGTGGTATCCCCCACAAGCAGAAGGAAGAGCTTTAGAGTTCTTTCTTTTACCCGCGATGGGCCCGTGACCCAGGCCTCTGCTGAGGAGGTCCAGGGGGTGGAAAGGGGTGGAGCAGGAGTTCCCCACTCTGCTTCCCTTTTTTCCTGTCCCAGCCAAGGTAGGACACAAGATTCTTCTCCCTGGTAGACTCCACTAGCCCAGTGCAGAGCCTGCTATTCGGAGGGATGAAGCTCAGGATTTTGTTGCTAGGACCACGTTTAACTGTCCAACAAATTCATCTGCGTAAAAAGTCTGCGCATGAGACTTTTTAGTACGAGAACCGATGAGGATGGGAGGGGATCTGCAGCTAATTAAGCTCCGCCGTTAGCAGGCAGCTTTAGCCACGTCATTTTCAAACTTGGGCTTAGTCACGAGGGTTCAATGGCAATAGCCAAGCACTGGAGAGCTAGGCACCGGTCTGCGAATTGGCTAAGCGGACCTAGCCACCCAGAGGGACCACAGAAAGTGCAAGTAGCGGTGTGTGCCTGCAGGAATAGGAGGAGAGGGCGGGGAGCCCCGCGAGAGGAGAAAACCTCAGGGAAGTGGCTGGGGGCACGCAGGGGAGGAGCTGCGGTCAGACGCGAGAACGTGCTAGGAGCTGGCAAAGCAGCACGGCTGGAAAGCTCGCGGGGCCGGGTCGCTGGCGAGCGCTCTTCTGGGAAGAGCGTGCCGTTGGGCTTACTGGAAGCCCGCCGGATCAAGTTCCAGATCAATGAAATCTGGGTCCACACGTTTACGTTATTGTTGCCAGCATTAATGCTCTTTTAATCTTCTAAACATTATCAGCATCGATCTCCCTCCATATACACATTTGTTTGAGAAAGTGACATAACCACACAGTGGAAAGCCTGGAATAAAAATAAATGCCCAGCCTCTCGCGACGAGGGCGCCTGGCTGCCTGGGCTGCAACTCCTGCTCAGGTTCACTCTCCTCCCTCCGGTCCCGCCTCCTCTGCCGCTCCCACCCAGCCTGCTGCGTGTTGGGAAGGTGTTCTCCCGGCACCCGGGACTTGATGAAGCAGAGACTGAGGCGAACTTTTCAATTATTCATCCAGGCAGCCAGCAAGCGAACATATCGTCTGTTCTGTACTGGCGCGGGTGGTGTTCAGCCTCTCCAGCTCGGATCTCTAACTAAACCGCCAGGAGACGTGGGCTGAACCCGGAGACCGAGCAGCTAGAGAGGAGGTGGGAGGTTGGGAGGTGGCGAGAGACTGTGCAAAGGGGTTCCGCTTTCTTCGGTCTGTGTCATCCAGGAACGTCCCCGGCGCAGCGGGAGACAAGTACGCACGTGGTGCCCCTAGCAAGAGCCGCTGCACACTGCCAGGGCTGTGTCCCCCCACTGCGGGCTTCAGGTGGCCCAGGCGACATCATGGTGGGTTGGCTAAGGGCCCTCAGCCGCCTGAACAGAACTGGCTTCAGACTAGCCGCTAGAGGCTTGCTGCCAGGAGTGGGCCGAGTGTCGGAGTACGGACCTCTATTGGGGGGTGTGTGGGGGGCAGGCCGCTGGGGGATCCCGGCTCACTAGAGGCGGAAACCTCCGCAGGGAATCCAGCTGGGCGCTCCATTCGATTTTTGGGCATTGGAAGAAACCACGCCTGCCACGGAGGCCTCGTTTTTCCTCTGTGGGACCCCTGTTCAAGTTCTAGCCTGGGTTCTCTCATTCCCTTCTTGCTTGTGTTTGTGCTTGGTTTAGGGGTCTCTGGGGCCCAACGCCGGAGAGTGTGCGCTCGAACCTGCGGGAATTTGTCCTGGTCGCCTCTTGTCAGGTTGATAAAAACCGCCCTGCGAGGGCTGGTCTTGGGGAACATCTGCGGAGGTCCGACCGGGCAGGGTAGCAACCACTTGCCGCCTAGCCGCCCTTTCCGAATGAATCCGTGCATTTGGAGTCAATTCGTCTGAAATCTAACGTTGGGGCAATCTGAGTTTCTCCGAAGTTTTCTCCCTTTCCCTTTCAAGTGTCACCCTTGGCTGTGACTACACCGGCAGGTTGGGAAGGAAGGACCCGCCTCTGTTGCGACGGGCAGTACCTCGCCTAAGGGTGAGCTTTGCCGGCGCTGGCCAAATCAGACCTCTTCATTCTCAACCCCCTAAACCCCAGCCTGCTTGGCTCTTTGGCATGACCGGGGGCGGGGCCAAAATGAAAGAGAAAGAGAACCTATAATCTATGAAGGAGAGAGGGAGGAAGAGAGAGGAAGAGAGAGAGAAAGAGAGAGAGGTGGTGGGGGGTGGGGGGGTTGGAACGGCACAAATCTGGGAGTCCAGCAGAGCCGCCTGCGGAGCTGCTGGGCTTGTTAAACCTCCGGGGGCCTACGGTGAGGGCCCCCCCCAGGCGTCCCGGCAGGGGATTCCGATCGATACTCCGGGCGGAGAAAGCCTCCGCTTTTCTTCTCCATTTGCTCCTGTCCCCTAGCGCTCCGAGCACATAATACCTACTTACCAGTCTCAGCTTCTGCGTCAGTGTCTGAAGAGACTGATCTACTGACCTCAAACTGAAAAGCCTCCTATGTAATAATAACCACTCAACACACTTGTAGTTGCTGATAAAATGGCCAGATAAAAAGGCTAAAGCTCTTGTCCCTTTTCAACCCAAGGTAATAAAACAGACACACATTTGAATGCTCGAGCAAAGCGGGGTTCCTCAGCAGGCCTTTCCTACTCTCTGGAGGAGGCATTGTGTCTCCCACGAAGGCGGCCTCAGCTCTCCTCTGCAGAAAATCTAGCGGCGTGGGCAGTGCTCTCCCGGATCTGCCCCTGGGGACTTGCACTCTGGGCGTGGGTGGGGCTGAAGACCCCCGGGGATGCCGCATGTTCTCATCTCAGCAATGCTTGGCGTCATTGTAAAAGCTGAAACTCGCTAATAGGCGAAGCATTACTTTGCACATCACTTTCAGATGTATATGGGCATAAGGCAGTGTTTTAAAAAAGCTGTGTTCTTTGCGCGACCGGCATGAGGGGGCGGCAGCGCTCTGAGATGAGCAAGAGTAGAATAGCTGTCATCCTGCCTTTAACTGTACCCCCAAGACCAGCTGCCAAGTTCCTTCTGGTTCCCGGTGCCCAAGAGGCTGGCGGGTGCTAAAACCCAGCGGAGAGGGCCTAGGGCATTTGGGGAGGATCTGTGACAAAGGGTTACTACAATGTTAAGAACTAACAGTAAGCCTCCAGTTTATTTCTCACTGTTATTATTATTACTCTCTACTCGCTTTCTCTTGCCCCGAACCAACAGCAAATCAGAGAAAACTGTAGGAGAGGATGAAGAATAAACTAAAGAAGAACGATTACATAGATTTCTAAATGCACTCAAAGTATCTGGAGTCTACTGATTTGGGGGAGGTTCTTTTCAGGAAAAGCTGGTTTTATTTACCTTCTTAGATTAACACTGAGGGGTGATTACGGACTGAGAATCCACCAGCAGCCGGCAAAGGAAAATGCTGTCAGAGAGGAAACGCCCCCCTCCCCAAGCCGGGGTGAACCTGCTGCCAGTCACATTCCCCAGTCCTGTCGGACGTCAGTCGAGTGCACCCCACAAGCCAGGCTCAGCAGTGCGAGGAAAGCCCGGGGTATCAGGGGTGGAAACCTGAGCTCGCAGCTCCGGAAGCGAGCTGTGCGTAGCCAGCTCGGAACCACGCGCATCACAAGATCCACGCTATGCAAACAATCACCACCACGAATGGTTCCCCTAGATCGCCCGCCAATCCTGAAAGATACCCCCCTCCACCCGGTCCACGAGAAGCCGCTCACCCCGGCATGTGGTAGGGTATAGTGTGTCCTTCCCAGTGGGGGGCCTGGACATTTTTCTCCTCTGGGTCTGTAGCTGGCTTCTAGGGGCAGCGCAGTCACCACGCACACCGCGCGGGGTCCGTGCGCACAAAAGCGCGCAACTGCATGCCAGTCGCAGTACCTACTGCATCTTTCCCTCTAGCTCTCTCACTCGCCGCCCACATAGGAGGTTTCTGAGCTCCTAGAACAATAGAGGGCTGTACCTCGCGGCTCCGCCGCTAGAGGAGGCACAAAGAGCCGAGCGGGCTCCAGAACAATGTAACCCGCGCCTCTACCGGTCCCCTCCCGCGGGCAGCCAGCCCTCCCCTTGGCCGCCGTTTGCGCACAATCAGCGCCCGCTTAATGCAAAGGTGGATCCTGCAGCCCGCGCCCAGGATGCATTAACTAATCTGAATTTTTAATTTCTCAGTACCTCTTTCCTCAAGTGCCCAGGATCTCCCGGAGCCCCGGCAAATTCTGCCAAATCCCCGCAAACGCTGCGGGGCAAGGGCGGCGCGTGAGCAAGGCAAAGCGCTTTCCACCTCAGTCTTTTCTCCCCTGTCCACCCAAAGCGGTGAATAGGACCGTCTCAACCTTACACCCCGCCCCTCGCCGTAGGTAGCGACACTGGAGCGGGCCCGAGCCCGTCAAGCCATGTCAGAAAGTCCCTACGCCAACGCCAAGACCAGAGTCGGGCTCCGGGAGCGCTGTTGTATCCCGGCCACCGGTTTCCCGCGCGGGCAAGGCTGTGCCTTCGGCCAATGACCAAATAAGTTTGTCTATATGGTGGGTAGGAGAGTAGAGTGCTCTTTTCCCTCTGCAAAGCAAAGCCTCTCAACTGCCTCTGCACAGGGAGAGTAGGCAGCCGGAAAATCGAAATGTGTTGCCTAAAAAAGACTTGAAGAGCACAGGGTTTTGAATAAGGGCAGGTCCCGGTTTCCGTGAGTCTTGGAAAGACAGGGCTCCTAGAGGAAACCGCACACCCCCATCCCGCCTCTCCGTACCTGGGAAGATGGGAAAGACAGCAAAGGTTGGCACATTGAGAGGAGGGCGAATGAAATGGGGGGGTGGGTATTGGTCAATGAAAGTTTAGGGACAAGAAGAGAATAAGGAAGAAAAAAAAAAGGAGAAGGGAAAGTAGGGGAAGAGCAGAAGAGAAAGAGGAAATGGAAGAAGAAATTAAAAGGAGAAGAAAGAGGAAGTGTGTGAGAAAGAGAAGGAAAGAATCATGAGAAGTGATTGCAGCCCTGGGCCACAAGCACCGGAAGCCCTCTCCCCCGCAGCCTGGCCCCTGGCTAGCCCCGGCGTTACCTGCCAGGCGTAAGGCGGACATGCGCTGGAACTCGGGCTCCTGCAGCCACTTCCACATCCTGCGGAAGGTCTCCCTGCCAGATTTGAGTTTACTCCACGGTTTTGGATTCCGGAGCAGGTCGGAGAGAGTCCCCTGAGACCGGCACAGCACCCTCTGCGCGAAGATCGCCTGCGGGATGCTGTAGCGCTTCAGCTCCGCGGTGATGCGCTGGGCCACCTCTTTGGTGTTGATCTCCTCCAGCTGGCCCGACGTAGCCACCTGCGAGCCCGATGAAGACGAGGGTGGCCGCTCGCGACTGGGCGCCAGCACCGGCCCGTGGGACTGAGTGTGGCCCGGGTGGTGTAGGCCGTTGAGGTGCGACATCATGGCCGCAGGCGGGGTGCCCAGGCCGCGGGACAGGTGTTGCTCACCGCGGGTCAGCATGGCAGTGTGGTGCGCGTCGAAGTTGGGACTGAGCATTTTGTCGTGGCCCGGCGGACCGTAGTTGGGTAGACTCTGCTGCGCGTTGTGGAGGCCGCCTAACCCGTTGCCCAGCGGCGTCGCGGCCAGCGGGGACAGGCTCTGGCTCATGCCGGGCATCTCCTTGTAGGGGCTGTAGAGGTTGTTCATGGCCGGCAGCCCGCGCTCGTCGCGCATGAGGGTGAAGCTGCCGCTGACGTTGCCGGACAGGCGCTGGTGGTGGTGATGGTGGTGGTGGTGCGGGTGGTGGTGCGGGTGCGGGTGGTGGAACTTGTCAGACACGGTGGAGATAGGTGGCAGCGGCTGGAGCGGCGTCAGCGTGGTGTAGGTGTTGCTCATGCCCATGCCAGGCGGGGACGAGTCGCAGGACATGCTCATGGCGTGGTGCAGCGGGATGGAGAGCTCGGGCCGGTAGTCGCCGCCGTCCAGGATCGAGGCCATGCTGGTGACCATGGCCGAGCGCGACGCCGCCGCCGCCGCCGCTGCCGCCGTGCCCAGCTCCTGGTGCGCCGTTGGCGGCGGCGGAGGGCCCCGCAGCGAGCCAGCGGCGCCGCGGCCCGCGTGGTGGGGGCTGGGGCTGGCCAGCAGCTCCTGCTCATGGCCCGGGCCCCCGCCGCCGCCCCCGCCGCCCCCGCCGCCGCCCCCGCCACTGCCGCCGCCGGCCGGCCCGTGCAAAGTGCCCAGACTTTCCATTGTCAGCTCCGGGTTCATGGCGCAGCCTTCTAGGTCTTTGGTGAGGCATCGATAGGCGGTGTAGGCAGCCTTCATTCAGTCCATCGGGGCCCGGGGGCGGCAGGGGCGGCGGGGGCGGCCGGCGGACGGGCAAGCGCGCGTGGCGGGGCTCAGCCGCGGGAGCGGGGGCAGGCGCGGGAGTGCGGGAGTGCGTGGAGGGGAGCGCGCGTGCGGGTGTGCGCCCCGGGCTGCGGGCGGGCTCGCCCGGGGTGGGGGCGGGGTGGGGGCGGACGGGGCGTGCGTGTGAGAGAGGGGAGGGGACGGGGAGGGAGGGAGGGATCACCTGGCCCCGCTGCTCTGGCCGGCGCGCTGCCTCGCCATGTCCAAGCCCGCTCCGGCGCCGACGTCTTCTGTTTGGGTGAGCGGGAGCTGTCCAGAAGGGCTCTGCCGCTCGCCGGGGCAGCCAACCTACCCTCCCGGACCTGGGGCGGGGCCGCGCCCGACGGGCGCCCTGCGCAGCCACTCCCAGGCCACGGCTGCCCCGGGGGGCGGGCCTTCTATGGGCAGCTGCCAATGGCTGTGGAGGGGGCGGGGCCGCACGTTTCACGTTTGGCTGACGGCTCGGTGCCTTTTTTCCTCCTTTGCTACTGGAATCAAACGTCAAGGAGAGGGAGGGAGGGGAAGGGGGGGCGCTGGGGAGAGGGAGGCTGGAGTGCGAGCGAGTTAGCGAGCGAGATGCGGTGAAAGAAGCCGCGCTGTGTGCCCCCCTGGGCAGCTGCGATCCAGGGGAAGGGGCATTGCTTCAATCGCCTTCGCCTCACGCCAAAGCTTTCCTGGAGGCGAGTAAGCCGGGAGCAAAAGACTCCGCTGTGTGCCGGTGTAGACAAACACTCGTCGCTAGCAAGCCACTTCCCGAGAGTCCCTAGCTGGGAGCCAGTAGTTTTAGCCTTTTAAAATGCAGGCGCTCGCTAATGTATTCTAATACACGGTAAATTCCCGAGGCAGAGGCGTGCATAATCTTTGCGGCCAGAGCTACCGTAGCGCCCTCACCGCCAGTGAGCTGCGGCCGGTCGGCGGCCCACGGGTGGCGTGGGCCGCTGAAATGCATGCAAAGTTAACACAATAACATCATTTAATTACCCCGGCGAGCACATACATCTCAGTTATGAGGCTTCCGAAGGTCCCTGATAGATTGCAAAACAAAACTAGAATTCCGCGAGCTGGCGTTTCAAGGTGACCAAGTGCTTCTCCATCAGCGACTTGGAAGAAGGAGGAGAGTGTAGAATTGGTGGGGTGGGGGTGAGGAAGGTCGCTGGTGTTCCTTGTGAGCAAACTTCTCCTGGGGGCAGACAGTAAGCACACCCGCGGATCTATCTTACTCCTAACACACGCTACACACACACACACACACACACACACGCTTCTCTCGGGGGCAGACAGTAAGCACACCCGCGGATCTATCTTACTCCTAACACACGCTACACACACACACACACACACACACACGCTTCTCTCGAATCCCGGGAAAGGAACCGCGGTGGGCAGAGGGCAACGAGCCCAGGCTGACATCTCCTTATTCAAACCTTGTTTCTGAAAAGACTAGCGCCCTGGCCGGCCCGCAAACGCTCCGTAAGCCGAGGCTTTAAAAAGTGCACCTAGGTCTTCCTAGAATTTCCGTTGTTTGGCAACCCCAGGTCTGGAGGTGGGAGTGGAACTGGGGAACAGAGGAGTTGGAGATTTCTGTAGCCCGAGTGGGGGTGGAGTAGTGGTTGAAGACAGCCATAGAAGCCAACCCCCAGCATAAAGCCTTAAAAGTAACAGATTCTTCCAAAGCAGGTTGCGCTCTGTTTGCCTCCGAAGATTCAAGCTAGCTGAGGTTGCGCAGATGTTGCCTTTGTTTAAAGAGACAGTAATTAAGAACAGGGTGGACATAAGTTTGAGAAGCGTGACCTATTTTCTTTTGATCAGCTGTCAAAAGAAGAGCAGGGGGTCTCCTTAAGACAGCCCCCTTCAACCACTTCCAGCTGTTAGAGAAAACTTGATAAGAAAACAAGGGCACAGCCCAGAATACTGTATGTCCCTTCTTGGTGAATTAAAGGAAGGTTTAATTCATTTGAAAAACAGTTCTTAGTCTCTCAATGACCTTTTCTGCTGCCCTCCTCTCCCAGCTTCAGAGGAACACCCCCACCCCCACCCTGTCACATGAATGTACAGTGATGTTATTCATAGATCAACTTTATTGAGCTCTAGCCAATACCCTGCCAATTATTCTTTCAAATAGCATCTTCTCTGTGTTATCAAAGCCTGAGTAAGAAAGCGACAGATCCCCCGGTTTGCCAGACAGACTTTTCTGGCAAAGAGGTTGCTCACATCTTTAGTGTCACAACAGGAGACAGGTAAAATAACTGAGGTTTTGGTTTCTCTGTTTTGCCTCTACTCCTCACCCCACTGTCTCTATCCTACTGTCTCTCTTTGCACTCCCTACCTTATCTATGGCAGCTGGACACTTGGGATGATTTTAATCAGTTAATGTTTGAAAAATAACACTGAGTTGAACAGAAGTTCACAAGAGTGCAACCTGCTCTTGGTCCATGAGTGCACAGGGACTGAAACACAGCAGGAGAGAAGCAGAACTAGGAAGTAGTGGGTCTGATATGCCCAGTGCTAAGATAGCCTCCACTGCTACGCAGACTTCAGGCTCAACGAGCAGCCAGCTACCCTAAGCTGACACTTCCTTCATACAGAAACCTAGGTATATAAATTGCCATTTAAATAATTTTTTAAAATGATAAACTCATTTGCCAGGACACTGAGATAAATCTGCTCTTGGGAATTATATTTCCATGAGCCTGGGAGCAGAAAGGTGAGTTGCTTTTTCTCGCTGCCTTGCTTCCTTCCTTTCTCCCTCCTTCCTCACTCCCTCCTCCCTCTCTCCCACCATCCCTCCGCCTTCCCTCGATCAATATTGGCGATCTCAGGGAAATCATGAAATCGTATTGGTTTCTTTGTGTATAATTTCATTGGGCTAGATTAAAGCAGATTTTTCACATTGTTTTTCTAATGGTGGTTTGAGGTTTTATGTTTCAACCCAAAATCCATTTAAAAGGAAAATGGATGTGCTTGTTTAGTGAGCACTGTAATTTTTATTGAATTAGGTTTGGATGCCCTTTTCTCTTTCTTTCTAAAAAAGAACAATATTTTCTACTTCAAAGCAATTTTTGGAATATCAATACTAATACGATTTTCAAGTATGCTTTGAAATATTTTTGGTGTTTCTTTCTTTATAGTTCTTTAAGAAAATATAAGAGAAAGTTGCTTTCTAACTGCTCCTTGTTTAGCATCCATATTTTAACCTTCAGAAGTTCTGCAACTTGGAATTATTTTCTTTTAATTTGAAGTTACACTCCACTTTTCCCCCACTCCCCACCAGCATTTAATTTACAAACATGCTGTATAGAAATGTGGTGCGGTAAGTGCTAGTTCACGGCTATTAGAATCTGGACAAACAGTTGTACCAAGCATATCAGGACTTGAATATTCACTTAGCATACCACATTCACAGGTCCAATTTTCTTCAAGATCAGAAACTGAAATGGGTCAAAAGAAGCATGAAAATAAAATGCAACTTCGACAACAAGGCTATTATAGACTATTGCACTGTAAAAGAATAAAACTCAGAACTTGAGTAAAAGACTAAAAATATTTACTATCAAGGTGTTCATATGTGTTTTATACATTAAAATTGTTTTTAAATATAGAGAAACACACACAGAGGTGAACATTCAATTAAAAGAGAGACTTTATAAATTATTCACAGAAAAAGATAAACAGACCACAAGTAAAGCCAATCTGCATAAGGGGCCCAATGGCTTTGTTTTTACTATACAACAGTAACCACGACCCAAATCTAGGGCAGAGTAGGACTGCTCCTTTCTACCCCAATGCTCAAAATCTCATCCTGTTTTGTGTTAGGGTAGAACACATTTGTGCTACAGCTAGGTTTATCAGAGCAACACACACACACACACAAAATATAATGGTGGGTAGATTTGGAATATTTTATTTTTGTCCTTCCCCAAACCATCTGGCGTGTGAGTGTAGGGGTATTGATCAGGGATCTGTGAGCTGCAGACCCCATGCCAATCCATAGCGTTTCTGGCAATCAGCGTCGCCCATGAATTGCAGCTGTCTGTGCAGTTCCCCAACAGAAATCTTCAAAAAAAAAAAGTCCCCCCCCTTATCAAACACCTCTTTCGTTCGGGGGTAAGTCAATATCATTTCTTTGTCATTCTGAGAGCGAGGATTATGCGGGAGAAAGTTTTTTTTTTTTTTGTCTGTTGTAGCTGCTGCTGTGCCTNTTTTTTTTAAAGGAAGGAGAGCAATTTTCTAGCCATTGAATGGTAATGGTTTTCCAGAAAGGCCTCAAGCGTTTGTAAGAATGGGAAAACAAATGCTGTTTCAATATTGTGGGGGAATTTTAAGAGGACAAGGAAACTCTTAGGTCGCCATACGGAAATAATAGTAGTGACAACACAAGGTTCCTTTTCACGACAGAGCATTTTCTTCCCTTTCTTTGGAGCCCCTGGTGATGAAGACACGGCAAGTCTCTGTGATTACACGTACATACGGACGGTGGGTGCCTGTGGCGGAAAAGGGGCCCTCGGAATTGCGGCTGTGTTTGAGATCTTCATTAGCTTCAATTTTCTTCTGTCTGAAAGCTCGGGCTGGTTGAGCCTAGGGAGAAAGAAACTACGTAAAACTGAAGCCCGGCCTCACTAAATCTTTTCGGCCTCTCAGATCAGAAATTCACCGTCACAAGTCACAATTCACCGTCACAATTCACTGTCACCTTCCAGATTTGCAGTTGGATCTTGGAAAGTTTTTGTTTGTTTGTTTGAAGTTTTCTGGGTGGTGAGGCCAAACGCGCCCTTTTTCGTCTCCTTCTTCTCCGTTAATCTTGTTAAAATTCAAAACGCCAGGTTAGCAGAGCTGGCAGAGGATGCGGGGGTAGGGAGAGATACGGGGTTGTTAGGCTTGTACTAACCCTCATCCGGCCTCTTAGGAAAAGGAAAAAGAAGCTTCAGGAGCCCTATCCGCTGGGGGAAGGTTCTCTCCGAGTCCCAAGCCCAGCGCCTTGCTTGTCAGGTGGGGAGTGGGGCTGCGGGAAGCAAACTCTACAATTTCCTCAGTAGTCCAGAAGCCCGGAGTGGGCAGGCTTGAGGGATGGGAAAGGCGAGGAGATCCCACCCCAAAGAGCTTTGACACCTGCTCTGGGGAATGTCAGTCTGCAGCGGAAAGCAAAATCCCAGCTCTGCCTAGCTAAGCGCTAGCCCGTCCACCGGTCTAGTTTTAAAGAAAACCAGGGCTGCCGACCTTGATCGCCCTCCTCTATCCATATAGATAGGGGACTGTTGAAGTTTCTGTGTCTTCAGGAACCGCTTACTTCTCCGACACACACACACACACACACACACACACACACGCGCGCGCGCGCGCGCGTATATTTCTTTGCGACTCCGGCTCCCTGCCCTCTTTGGGTTCCCACAGCCCCCTCCCGTGAGAGTTTGGGTGGAAGTGGGTGGCCGGGCCTCTGATCCCGGCCGGTCCCTGGAACTGAGTGCTGGGACTGCGGTCTCTGCCAGGGACTTTTCTTCCTCCGAATTCGGGGCCCACTGCACACCCTTTCTGCAACGCCCTATCCACCCGTCTTTTCGGCTGCTAAGGCTGCAGAAGCTGATGGGAGAAAGAATTCTCCCCTTTGGGAAAACGTAATTCAAAGGAGGGAAGCTTGAGGATTCGAACCTGCAAATATCCAAGGGCTTCTTTTTGTGGAAAGGGTCGGGGGTGCACAGCTCTTAGGGGAAGGGAGATTTTGCTCTAGAAGAAAGTTGCATTTTAAATAGACAACTTAGTCTGAGAACGAAGACAGCATTTCTCCTCACCGACTTTCAGTTTTGTTCCGGCTATTTGTCTCTTCTCCCCCAAAACCCCGCAGCTTCGATTTTTAAGTTGTGAGATCTGCTGTCACGTTTTCTCTTTAAAGGAGGGTTCCAAAAGTACAACTCAAGTATGCTTAAAATAAACTTTCCCTCTCCTTCAGTTGTCACCCCACAAAAGAAAAACTGGCGTGATGTCCCTTTGTTCTGGTCAAGTTGTGCGTGAAATCTTTTTGTTGTCCTTTCCAAAGGAAGGCAAAAGTTGCAGTTGATTGTAAAAAGGACAAATTTAACTCCCTGAAAGTGGAGCTGTTTTCAAGTTGCCCTAAGACACTAAGCACGGGTGTTGCTTTTATTTATTACTCTCTTAAAACTCTGGAAATAATATTTGATTGAAGATTCAATATTGTTTAAGCATTAGTACAAAAACTATTACGTCCCCTCCCAATGAAAATCCGAGAGTTAAAACATCTTTGTGTATAATTTCAATTGTCTAGCTACCATGGAAAAAAAATTTCATACGGAGTATTAAAAAAAGAGACTTGGCTATATTTCAAACTTGAGAAATATTATCTCTGATTTCAAAAGGCAGTATTTCTATTTGAAAACTAACAAAACCAACCGAGGGGTTGAAATAAATATGTGAATCAGATCGTTTTTAAAAATCATCTATTTTACCAGATTCCTCGAGTATCATCTCCCAAAGAAGTCAAAGAACCAAATGTATCTGAGCTGATCTTTTGAGGTAACACGATCAAAAGTAACACAGTGCATTCAGATTATTTTAGGATCATTTTAGTTTTGGATAAGTGCCTCGATGTCACTATTACGAATGTTGTTTTGCTTGCAAACGTGGAAGAGAAAGCGACTCCGGCGGACTCCAGGGTCGCAGGTGGCCGTTTCGCAGCCGCGGGGGCCGTGGTAGGAGAGGGACCTGCTCCCCGTGGCCCACGCGAACCAGCGCCCGGGCCGGGCTCAGTGGACTCTGCGGCCTCGAGGGAGCACGAGCGCCGAGCGCGTCCCGCCGGCAGGGCTGGGAGAGCGACGCCGGCGGCGCTGCCGACTCCGAGGGCTGCGAGAAACCTGTTGGCCTCGAGGAATCGTTGTTGGCGTGGTGGCTACGGCGTCGAGGCCGCGGGCGCGGGGTGGCGGCTCCCTTCGCCGGCTCGGCGGAGCCCGGCGGCCCCAAGCCCGCTTCTCCGGGACTGGCCGGCGCGGCCCCGCGGCTCCGGAGGCGGAGGGAGCCGGCCAGGATTGATGTTTAAATCAATGCGGTTTCTAGGCGCTTATGCCGGCTCCTCTCCATCTTCCTCAAAGGCAAAGCGCCTTCCGAGGGTGGAGTTCCGCGCCCTTCGCGAAGTCTGCGCGAAGCGGGCGTCTGCGGGCCCCGCGGCCACGGCCCCACGCCGCGCACCCGGACCACGCCCCGGCCAGGAGGGCCCTGCTGAGCTGGGAGCTCGGCCTCGGCGGGGCCCTCGCCTGTGCCTCATCCTCCCTTTCGATCCCCACTCACGGGGGCTTGCTTTCCCCCACGCCCGGAATGGCGCCGGGTCCAGGCGGCTCCCCCAGCCTCCGCTCAGGGCGAGGCCTGTCGGCTCTCCGCGCTGCCCACTGGCCCCCCAATTTGACAGGATCTGAGAGGGACGCCCACTCCAGGCAGGCCCGGCGGCCTTTGATTTAATTATTCGCTGATGAATTAGACAGCTGCAATTGTCGTGAAAAGTCAGCGGCCACTATTGATTCCAGGGCCGAGGGGAGGGGCGGGGACGGGCGGGGAGGCAGTCCGGGCCCTCGAGTGTCCTCGGCCCCGCGACCTCTCCCGGCCCCGGCCGCCAAGCCTCAGGGCCTCTCTCCGCGCTAGGCCTGGAGGGCCGGACGTGGCTGGTGCTCGAGGGGCCGCGGGCCGGGCTCCCGACTCGGGCCTGCTCTCCCACCCACCGGGCGGCGGAAGCGCCGGGGGAACTGAGGACGAAGTGGGGGCAGGAGAGACGCCCTCTCCGGGCCTGCGGGGAAGAGGGCGGCTCCCAGAGCGCTCGCGGGGCGTCCCCAGCCCGCCCCTGGCCTGGCGCCCGCGGCCTGGAGGCGGAAGGGCGGGCGGTGGGCGCTTCCGGTCCTCGCTGAACTAGCGCCCGGCCTAGGAAGGCCTAGGGAGGCCGCCGCGGGGCTCATGGCCGGGCCGGGCGAAGGTCAGCTGCCGGCGGGGCCGCGCGGGCCGGAGCTCTCAGCTGCCGCACGGACGACTCGGCCCGGGGCCGGGCTCACGGCACATGCCGCCCTCTTTGTAGTCAAGGCGTGCCGAGCCGGTGGAACCGCGCGAGTTCCCCGCGGAGCAACAAGTCCTGGTGCCCCGAGAGCCCCGAGGGCAGTGGGGGGCCGACGCCCCTCTCCCTGCCCCAGGACCCAGTCAGGAATGTCTGTTTTGGGAAGGAGGAGAATCTGGGTGTCCTCAGAACGATTTGGCACAGTTGCGTGGAGAATACGTGCTAGAGAAGAAGCCACTACAGTTAGAGCCTCACAGTTGACACAGCAACGAGGAAGTGTTTGATGTATTCAGACAGCCTGACAAAAGCCTTTTTAAATTATTATGATCTACATCAGAAAAGCACAGGAAGCCGCAGCCTAGTCTTTTGGTATACTGTATACATTTTATGTTCTCTTCATGGGTGGTTTTAAAGCCAAATGACTTTTCATTACAATTTGAAATTGTTTTTAATACTATGTTTTTAGAAAGTCATAAATTATGCAGGAAACATATAGAGTGTGTTGTGTGAAAACATGAAAGATTTAAGCTCTTTATCCCCAGTATTTCATATTTTCTCTCTGAACCGTCTCTTAAGTATTTACTGTCGTCTTTTGTTGGTGAATGTGTTCTTCAGACTTTATCCTGGAAAGAGTTGAGCACTGACTCTCTGGAGATCAGATATAGAGAGTAAAAAAGGAACCTCGGCACTCCATCTCCTGTTGCATAATCCATGGGGCTGAGGATAGGTCAGTGCACGCAAAATGACCTTTTCTCTATCCCTTACTGACATAGACTAATGGATTTTGTAACGGTTTTCCAACTCTCAAGACGGGGGAAACCTGTTTTGGGGGCTTCGTGTTCACAGAGACCAAATACGATGCACTGTCAAATTCTTTACCTTATCAACATAATTTGATAACAAGGTAGTGGAATTATTAATGGAATTCTGAAACATCAGGTTTTGAAATATCATTTGTAATTATAAAATTGCCCTTTTTATTCTTGGAGGAAGATGTGGGTTATGGTTGACTTCAATTTCTAGTAAAGTAGAGGTGGGGTGGGTGGAGACATTTTTAAGAATTCACAGCCCTCCCTTGGTTAGAGCCTTATGATTAAAGCAAATATTCTTTGTATTGTGAAGGGACATAGTTTTTGCGTTTGTAGTTGTTGCTCCTTTAGCGCCTGAACCACTTTGGCCTCAACTTTACCTGGTTAAAGTCAGCTCCTATCTGAAGTTTCAGTGCTCATTTCTAGACCTCTACACTGAACCATTTCTACTCCCGCTGTACCTGGTGAATGGTGAACTTTCTATTCGAAGTTTCAGTGCTCACTTCTAGACCTCTTTGATGCTACTGCATCTGGTGAATGCCAGCTCATATTTGAAGTTTCAGTTACCATTTCTAGACCTCAACACTGAGCCATTTCTACTCCCACTGCTCCTGGTGAATGCCAGCTCCTATCTGAAGTTTCAGTGCTCATTTCTAGACTTCTTTGATTCTGTTGCATCTGGCAAATGCCAGGTCATATTTGAAGTTTTGATTACCATTTCTAGACCAATACACGGAGCCATTTGTTCCCCAATTGTACCTGGTGAATAGTAAACTTCCTATCTGAAGTTTCAGTGCTCACTTCTAGGCCTTTTCGATGCTGCTGGATCTGATGAATGCCAGCTCATATCTGAAGTTTCAGTTACCATTTCTAGATTTCTTCTGTGCAATTATTTGCATTTCAAATGTCCTTCAATTTTTTTTTTTTTTTTTTTTTTTTGAGACAGTCTTGCTCTGTTGCCCAGGCTGGAGTGCAGTGGTATAATCTTGGCTCACTGCAACCTACGCCTCCCGTACCTCAGCCTCCCAAGTAGCTGGGACTACATGTGTGAGCCTCTATGCCTGTCTAATTTTTGTATTTTTAGTAGATATGAGGGTTTCATCATCTTGGCCAGGCTGGTCTTGAACTCCTGACCTCAGGTGATCCACTCACCTCGGCCTCCCAAAGTGCTGGGATTACAGGTGTGAGCCACTGCACAAAGCCTCCTTCAAAAAGTCTTAAACTTTATTTCATGCCCTGTACTTCCAGTTCTTACTCCCCAGCTTGTATTCTAAATTTTATTTTTTAGGGCTTCTTTTTTACTTAAATGATACCATTCATAGTGATAAGTAACACCATGAAATCACATAGCATATTTTGGAAAAGCCATGTCTAAGCTTGGTTTAGATTTTAAAAATTGTCTTTAACTTGATTCTTGCATCAAGAAGGATTTGTCCTTGTTAAATATTATAACTTAACTGGAAGATAAATGAGACAGTAACCAGGTGCAGTAATTAGGATATGTGAGAGTGCTTGGAAATTGTAAAGCGTTCTACAAAAATTATGATAATAGTCAATCGATTCATTACTTTTTTTTTCATTTAAGAGTTACGTGACTGCCTACTACGTGCCTAATAGAATTTTTGGTTGCAAGCAACAGAAGCTGCCTTAGATGAACAAGTAGAAAAGGATGTCTGAGGAAGAAACCAAGTAATTCACAGATGTGATAGGAAGTCAGGAGAGTCAAGCAGAAACCAATTCCTAGTTCCAAGGGAGACTGGGAACAGGAACAGAGCCAAGATCTTGCCCTGCAGTAGACTGGTTAGGAAGCCTCTGCTGACCCACTTGTTCCTGCTGCTGCTGCTGCCGCAGCTAAGAGTAACTTTTATACTACCCTCTGTTTTTGTGTCACTTCTACAAGAGGCAATTAGGGTGTGACCTCTCCTAGAGCATATACAAGAATCCTAGCCACCAGGGACTGAGAAGGGGTCACTGCATTCCACCTGTACTGAACACTGCAGGGAGTTACCTCAAAATAGAATGTTTGAATAGTAAGCAGTAAAAACAAAAACAAATAAAAAGCACCCAGAAATATGCCACCACATAAGTGCTCACAAGAGAACCGTGAATAAGTTAGATGTGGTTCTCGTTCTCACAGACCTTACATTTTAGTGAGGTGATAATGATAACTTCATTTTCTGTACAAACAGAAAAAAAAAAAAACTATCATTCAGATCCCATTTCAAAGTAATGGACCAAGTTTCCCTGTTGTTTTGTTTTTTTCTTGTTCTCCTGTGACGTAGTTGGATGTTGGTCAGGAAAAGCTATAAATGACTGGTTTGGGAGGAATTAGGTCTACTCCATCACCCTCTCAAGGTCAAGGGTGCAGTGGAAACAAGTTCTGGATCAAAAGGCAGGGCCTACATTCTGGTCCTAATCCTATTATTGTCTAGCCTGCCTTCTGTAGATGCTCTTCAGGGACCTTCCACACGTAAAGTCTGATTTGATATGGTTCCCCTTTTATCAGAATGGGACCTTTATGATGATTGGGTTAATTTCCTGTGGGCTCTTCAGATATCTTAATTCTAATCCAAATAGTTTGGGGGTTATAGCCTTAAAAATCTATTTCTGATGGGATAAAGGTATAATGATTGACTTCACATTCCAAAAATCAGGATTCTCTTTTTAAAAAATGAATTTTATTTCCAAATGACCTATTATATGTTAATAAATGGGTTTGTTGCTTTTAGTTTCAAATTGTGTACTGAATTTTTGGTTACTCTCTGTATTTCAGACCAAGAAAGACAGAAGATACTGAGGACACAGAGAGCGGAACAGAAATGGCCTTAATTTAAAGTGACCACTGAGCTGAAATTGCTTCAGAGTTATTTGACTTCTTAAAATTTGCTATAGACTTTTGAATGGGCATTTTTTTTTCTGAACGGATTTTAAGTTATTTCCGTCCAAGAACTTAGGAAAAAGTATTTGATGGAATAAAATCCTTGATTAAACCTTGTTTCTTCAAAGTGGAACTACAGTGAAATTTACTATGGGCTCATCATACTCATTATAGTTTCTGACTGAAGGATGCTAGGACAGTTGCAAAGTTCATATTTAACCTTAGTTTTGTTACACAATATAAGCAAACAGCAGAAACCCTGGATATTTTGTATTCTTGGTGTTTTTTAAAAAATTGAGTGACTATCAAATGAACACATATTAAACGAGAGTCACTTGCCTTGTTGAGCCTTCATATGACCAATTTGAAAAGTGAGTAATACCTTGGAATACCAATCACTTAAAAATATATATACTTGAAATATTTATTTCCGCATGTTGGGGTTGCTTACAGTGGTCGGTAGTTGGGGTGGGGTGAATACAGTGGTCAGTGAAGGAGTTACATTTTATAGGAATTTATTCATCCTTAATGGGGTAAGATTTCCCTAGCTTCTCCTCTTCTCTGTGCTACTTCAAGTCCCACTCATATTTTAATACTGTGTTTGTAAACTTTCTGGGTGAGACTCAGCAGGAAATTGATTTTGTGTTGTGATCCTAGTGTATGTGTGTGTATATATATGTTACATATCTTGTATATATGTTATATATGTAATACTGTATACATATATACAATATAATATATGTATGTGTATATGCACACACATTTTAGGAAGGAAAGATTTTTTTCTCATTTATATTTTTAATTGACAAATTTTATATGTTTATGGTTTACATGATGTTTTGAAATTTGTTTATGTTATGGAATGGCTAAATTGAGCTAATTATCATACCTATCACCGTATACAGTATATTTATTTTTTGTGGCAAGAACATTAAAAAATTTACTCTCTTAGTGATTTTCAAGTATGTAATATGTACATTGTTCTTAACTGGAGTCATCATGTTGTATAGTAGATCACTAGAACTTATTTCTCCTGTCTAAAATTTTGTATCCTTTGACCAATGTCTCCCTTCTCCCACCCCCAAACCCAGCCCCTGATAACCATCATTCTACTCTCTGCTTCTAAGGGTTTGACTTACTCAGATTGCACATGTAAGTGAGATCATGCAGCATTTGTCTTTCTGTGCTTGGCTTATTTCACTTAACATAATATTCTTGAGGTTCATCCATGTTGTTGCAAATGAAAGGATTTCCTAAAAAGGCTGAATAGCATTCCACTGTTTGTGTGTGTGTGTGTATATATATATATATATATATATATATATATATACACACACACACCACATTTTTAAATTAATTTATCTGTTGATGGACACTTAGGTTGATTTCATATGTAGCTATTGTGAACAATGCTGCAATGAACATGGGAATACAGATAACTGTTCAACGTACTGATTTCATTTCTTTTGGATATATACCCAGTAGTGGGATGGCTGTATCATATGGCAGTTTTGTTTTTAATTCTTTGAGAAAGGAAAGGTATCTTTTTAAATACCCTATTGTAGCCAGAGTTGTGTTTGAAGTTAATTACTAAAGTATAGAAGCTTTTGTGATGGTGGTGGGATGTGGTTTGTTTTTGTTTGCTCATTTGGTACATATCATCTAAAGCTTGGTACTGCTGTTGGTCTATGTGGATTATTGGCTCTTTAGGTAGTAAGCACTTGAGGATGCCATCGTAGGGGGAAGTCTCTTAGTCGAATGCCATAACATTCTTGATCCTATCTTGTCCAATATTTTTAACGAAGTCTTTACTGAAGGTTAGAATGATGCTTATCAAATTTGTAGGTGACACAGAATGTTTTAACCATAGGTAACATACATTAAAAGATGAAATCAAGATTCAGAATGGAATATGTATGATACAACTACAACCAACATCATGTAATTTAGCCAAGGACCAATATGAAGCCCTTTATTTAGGCTGAAAAATAGAAATCAAGGGAGGTTCCTGGATTGTGACAAGAATGCATGTGAGAAAGATGGAAGCATTTATCTACTATAAATGCAGATGACTCAACAGTATTATGTGGCATTAAAAACGATAATTCCTTTTTAGGCTGCATTACTAGAAATATGGTATACAACTTACAAGAAAGGTAGCAAATTCCCTGTATTCTGGGCTGGAGATTAATCTAACTGCTAGGTACCTAATTTTAATATAGATATCAGTAAGTTAGAGCTTACATAGGTCATTAGGATGTGAGGGAAGAGGAAATCATGCTTTAGGTGGAAGAGTTAGAGCAAATGTTTAGCCTAGAGAAGAGGCCAGTAATGTGTGTGGTTGCCACTTCAAATATTTGCATAGCTGTCACACGGCAGAGGGGGTAGTTTTTCCTGTTCTAAGTCAGAGTTAGGACCAAAGGGTAAAAGTGACAGAGGGGCTGATTTTGATTGTAATGATTAATGTTGTCTTAGAGGACAGCAGCTTGCCCCATGGAGTGAATTCTTTACTCATATGACTGTTTAACAAAAGCTGGCTACCTGGCTAGTGTGCTATTAGTAGAAGTCAGCGGAATTAGGCAACAGGTTGAAATAGTTGATCTCTTTGGTTGAATCCCAGGATTCCCTGAATTGAACATTAAAAAGAATAATATTGTGCTCTCCACTCTTTTGAGTTCAACTTTTTTAGTTTCCGCAGATGAATGAGATTATATAGTATTTGTCCCTCTTACCTGGCTTATTTCATGTAACATACTAGGTTCATCTATGTTGTCTCAAATGACAGGATTTCCTATTTTAAAAAAAATAGGTGAATAGTATTGCATTTCATATATATACTGCATTTTAAAATCCATTCATCCATTGATGGACACTTAGTTCGTTTCCGTATCTTAGCTATGGTGCTGCAGTGAACATGAAAGTGCAGACATCTCTACAGCATACTGATTTCAATTCCTTTGGATATATACTCAGTAGTGGGATTGCTGGATCACATGGTAATTCTATATTTAGTTTTTTGAGGAATCTCCATACTGTCTTTTCAAAATGGCTGTACTATTTTACTACTTTATAATACTACCAACAGTATGTAAAAGTTCCCTTTCCCCCACATCCTTAGCAACACGTTTTCTCTTTCATCTTTTTGCTGAGAGCCAACCTAACAGGTGTGAAGTGGTGTATCATTGTGGTTTTAATTTGCATTTTTCTGATGTTTTGAGAGGTCGAGCATTTTTTTGTGTATAGTATCTGTTTGCCATTTGTATGTGTTCTTTGGAGAAATGTCTATTCAAGTTTTTTTTGCCCATTTTTACATAGGATTATTTATTTTCTTGTTATTGAGTAGTTTGAGTTCCTTGTATATTTTGGATATTAGCTCTTTATCAGATGTCTGATTTGCAAATACTTTCTTCCATTCTGTTAGTTGTCTCTTCACTCTATTGATTGTTTCCTTTGCTGTGCAGAAGCTTTTTAGTATGATGTAATTCCACTTGTCTATTTTTACTTTTATTAGGGAGCTCCATGAAAGCTGAAAAAGAGAGGAGCAAGTTGAGAATGGGGAAAAATCAAATGTTTGTCCATGTTAACTATAAGTGTCCATTATTCATTGAAAATGAGATATTGGACAGGCAACTGGATATAAGTCAGTAGTCAAGGTTAGAAGTTGGGGCTAGAGACAGAAATTTAAGAGTTGTCTGTGTATAGTTGATATGTGAAAGCCACACGGCTGGTTGAGATAATCTAGAGAGTGGATGTAAATAGGGAAAACATAAGGATCTGGAACTGTTTGGAAACATAAGGAGAATACCAAAAGAGTCTGAGAAGGACAAGCCAGTGAGGCGTGTGCTTAGGACTTTGCACACAGTGTGAGCAGGGATAGAGTGGTAGGAGATAGTGAGGGTAGAAGAGTGACAGAGGATAGCAGAGGTTGAGCCAAGAAATGAACAAATGAACATGTAGGAGAGTAAGTACCTTTTTTTTTTTTTTTAAAATGGAATGTTTTTGTTAGGAAGTAGTGTCAGTTGTGGTGAACAAACTGGGGCCAAAAAGAGCCTATGATTATCCTCTTTTCCCTAAGTCCAGAAAAAAAAGAAAAAGAGAAATGCAGAAAGACTGCAAATTGCACAGACGGTTTTGCATTAGATCATGCAAATCAGAGACTAGGCACTTTCATTGTTATAAGTCTCGTCCCATTATCTTGTATTTTCTCAACTAAAGTTTGTGGATAACACCTTTGCATTCTTGAAACACTCTTTTTTTGTTGTTTGTTTGACAGGGTCTTGCTGGAGTTCAGTGGCATGATCATAGCTCACTGCAGCCTCGACCTCCTGGGTTCAAGCAATCCTTCCACCTCAGCTTCTATGGCAGTTGGGTCTACAGGCATGCCACCATGCCTGGCTAATTTATTAGTATTATTAGTATTAGAGACGAGGTCTTGCTATGTTGCCTGGGGTGGTCTTAAACTCCTGGCTCAAGCAATCCGCCCACCTCTGTTCCCCAAAGTACTGGGATTACAGGCATAAGCCATTGTGCATGGCCTAAAACACCCTTGATTGCTTTTTTGTGACATGCTTTTCTGCCGGTATCTCTGGTCAGTCTTTTCAGTCTTGCTAGCTCTTTCTCCTTTATTTGACTTCTAAATGATGGACTTTTTTAAGGCTTGCCCTTAGATTCTCTCTTGTTTTGATTGTATATTCGTTTCTTCCTTATACAAGGAGATCTTCCTTAGCATTAAGGAACATTTGTTTGCCAATGATATTTATGTTTACATACAGAGTCTAGAACTATTTTCTGAGCTTCAGTCAAATATGTCCAACTAAGCAGTTGGATATATTTGCTATGATATTTGGGTGTCTAATAATGACCTAAAACTCAACATGTCTAAGGACTCTTTATTTCTGCTTCCCAAAATTGCGCTTACAGTCTTCCCATCAAAGTAGTTGGTAACTCTATATTCCCAATTTTTTAAATTAAACTTTTAATTTTGAGACAACCATAGATTCATATGTAACAGTTGTAAAAGATAATACAGAGCTCCCTTGTATACTTTACCCAGTCTTCCTTAATGAAAACATCTTGCAAAACTAAGCACAATATCACAATCAGGATATTAACATCAATATAATCAAGAATACAGAACATGTCAATCATCACAAGGATCCCCTGCATTGGCTTTTTATAGCCACACTCACTTCCATCACATATCCATTCCCTCATTATCTGTAGGAAACCACTAACTAATCTATTTTCCATTTCTATAATTTGTCATCTCTAGAATATCACATAAGTGCAACCATATAGTATGTAGCCCTTTGAGACTGGCTTTTTATTCTGCTTAATTCTCTGGAGAGCCATCTAGTTTGCTGTGTATATGAATAATATGCTCCTATTTATGGCTAATATTCCATGGCACAAATGTTCCACAGTTTGTTTAACTATTCAGCATTTGAATGTTGTTCCAGTTTTTGGCTCATATCAATAAAGCCGCTATGAACATTTGTGTACAGGTTTTTGTGTGAACATAAGTCTTCATTTCTCTAGGATAAATGCCCAGCAGTGCAGTTGCTAGGTCATTTGGTAATTGCATATTTCATGTTTTAAAGAAATTACACACTTTTTTCCAGAGTGACTGTACCATTTTACTTTCCCACCAGCAATATGTCATTCAATTTCTCTACCTCTTTGCCAGCTTAGGTATTGATATTTTCATGTTAGTCATTCTGGTAAGTATATAACATCTTATTTTAGTTTTAATTTACATTTCTCTAGTGACTAATGATGTTGGATAGCTTTTCATATGCTTTTTTGTCATCTGTGTATATGTTTCAGTAAATGTTCATACCTTTGCTCATTTTCTAGTTTTTTTACTGTTTTTGTTTTTTACTGTTGAATTTTGAGAATTCTTTTTGTGTTCTAGATATTAGTCCTTTGTCAGCTGTGTGATTTGCAAATATTTCCTCCTAGTGTGCAGCTTGTTTACTCACCCTGTTAACAGGACCTTTCACAGAGCAAGCATTGTTAATTTTGATGAAGTCCAATTTATTAACTTTTTCTTTATGGACCATACTTTCGGTTTAATGCTAAGAGCACTTTGCCTGGTCCTAGAGCCTGATTGTTCTCACATTTTTTTCTTTAGTTTTATAGTTTTGTAGTTTTACATGTTATATTTAAATCTGTGATCCATTTTGAGTTGATTTGTATAAGGTGTGACGGTTAGGTCTTTTTATTTTATTTTTTGCCAGTGGATGATCAATTATTTCAGCTCCATTCATTGAAAAGGCTATCTTTCCTTCCATTGAATTGTGTCTGCACCTTTGTGAAAAATCAATTGGGTATAAATTGGGTGTATTTCTGGGTTCCATATTCTGTTCCATTGGTCTATGTGTCTATCTTTTCACCAATGTCTTGATTACTGTAGCTAGACAGTATCTTGAAATCAGGTAGACTAATCCCTCCCACTTTATTCTTTCCTTTAAAAATGGTTTTATCCGTTTTATTCCTTTACTTTTCTATATAAATTTTAGGTTAATCATGTCTATATCTACAAAAATCTTGCTGGGATTTTGGTTGGAATTATGTTAAACTTGTATATCAACTTGGGAAGAGTTGATATCTTTTAGTATGTTGAGTCTTCCAATCTATGTACATATGTCTGTTCATTTATTTATATCTTCTTTCATTTCTTTCTTCAGTGTTGCATAGTTTTCAGCATACAAGTTCTGTATATATATATATAGTTACATTTTCTCCAGTAATTTTATTTGTTTTGGGTGATAAAAATTATAAATGATATTATATTTAAAATTTTGATATCCATATGTTCATTGCTATTTATAGAAATACAGTGGATTTTTGTATTTACCTTGTCTCCTGCAACTTTGCTGAACTCACTTGTTCTAATTTAAAAAAAATAGATTAATTGTGATTTTCTATGTGTATATATATATATTGCCTTATTGTACTGGCTAGTACTTCTAGTACTATATTGAATAAGAGTTGTGAGAGTGGCTATCCTTCCCTTGTTCCCAATATTAGGGGCAAACATATTGTCTTTCACCTTTTAGTGTAATGTTAGCTGTTGAATTTTGCAGATTCTGTTTATCAAGTTGAGGAAGTTCTCTTATATTTCTATTTTTATAAGAGTTTTACCATGAATGGATGTTGAATTTTGTCAAATACTTTTTATGCATTGATTGACATAATAGTGTAATTTTTCTTCTTTAGCCTGTTAATATGGTGGGTTATGCTTTTGTAGTATTGTACTGGCCTTGTATCCCTGGAATAAACCCCACTTGGTCATGGTATATAATTTTCATATACTGCTGAATTTCATTTGCTAATATTTTGATGCTAGGATTTTTGCATCTAAATTCATAAGGGATATTGTTTTGTAGTTTTTCTTTTTTATATTGTCTTTGTCTAGATTTGATATCAGAATAATACTAGCTTCATACAATGAATTGAGGGTTGTTCTCATATTCTTGAAGAAACTTCACAGAATTGGTGTTAATTCATCATCTCACACTTATTAGGATGGCTATCATCAAAAAGACAAGAGATAAATTTTGACAAGGCTGTGGAGAAAAGGGAATACTTCTATACTGTTGGTGGAAAGGTAAATTAGTACGGCCATTATAACAAAAAAAGGATATTCCTCACAAAATTAAAAATAGAATGACCAGGTAATCCAGCAATTCCATTTCTGCATATATACCCAAAGGAAATGAAATTAGTATGTCAAAGGGATATCTGCAATCTCATGTTTATTGTAGCATTATTCACAGTAGTCAAGATATGGAATCGACCTAAGGATGTATTGACTGATGAATGGATGAAGAAAATGTGGCACAGTAGTCCCCCCTTAGCTGTAGGGCTTATATTCTAAGACCTCCAGTGGATTCCTGAGACTTTTGATACTATCAAATCCTATAAATACTGTATTTTCTCCCATATATCTGCATATCTATGATAGAGCTTAATTTATAAATTTGGTACAGCAAGAGATTCACAACAATAACTAATAAGAAAATAGAGCACTTATAACAGTATACTTAAATAAAAGTTATGTAAATGTGATCTTTCTCTACCTCTCTCTAAATGTCTTATTGTATGTAATATTTTTGGACTGTGACTGGGTAACTGAAACCACAGGAAGCAAAGTTGTGGATAATGAGGAGATTACTATGTGTGTGGGTACATAATTTTTTTTTACTTAAATGGGTACATATATGTACCCCCCCACACATACACACACTACATATATATATATATGTATATATATATACACACACACATATATACACATATGTGTATATATACATATGTAGTATATATATATACACATATGTGTATATATATAGTATATATATGTATATATATGTGGTATATATATATATGTAGTATATATATATGTAGTATATATATACACATATGTATATATATATGTGTGTGTATGTGGATGTGTGTATATATATGTATATACTACATACACACACACACACACACTACATATATATATACACACATGTGTGTATATATATATATGTAGTGTGTGTGTGTATGTGTGTGTGTATGTGGGTATATATATATATATGTAGTGTGTGTATGTATATATGTGTGTGTGTGAAAAAATATACATATTTATATATTCATATATAATATATAAATATATATATTCATCCTAAAAAAGGTGAGAAATGTATATAATGGAATGCTATTCAACCTTAAAATACTATTCAGCCTTAAAAAGGAGAGAAATCCTGTCATTTGTGACAATATGGATAAATCTAGAGGACATTATGCTAAGTGAAATAAACCAGACATTGATAAATACTGCATGATCTGACTTAAATAAGGAATCTATAAATATTATCTTACAGAAACAGAAAATAGAATGGTGGTTATCAAGGGCTTGTGGAGGGTGGGTTGGAGAGGTGTTGGTCAAAGGATGCACAATTTCAGTTAGACAGGAAGAATAAGTTCAGGAGATCTATTGCACAACATGGTGACTGTACTTAATAACTGTGTTGTATATTTGAGAATTACTAAGAGAGTAGATTTTTAAATGTTATCATCACAAAAAAAGGGTGTGAGGTAATGGATATGTTAATTAGCTTGATTTACCCATTCTGTAATGTATCATATATCAAAACATTATGTTATGTCCCATAAATATATGCAATTTTGTAAATTAAAAAATTAAAAACTTAAAAAAGGAATTGATGTTAATTCTTTGAACATTTAGTAGAATTATCTGATGAAATCACCTAGACCTGCACATTTCTTTTTTGAGAGTTTTAAACTTGCAAATTCAGTCTTCTTAATAGTTAAAGCACTATTCAATCTATTTCATACTGGAGGCTAATTTGTGCTTTTTGAGGCATTGGTAAATTTTATCTAAGCTTTAAAATTTATGTGTGTAGAAATTATTCATATGATTTTCTTATTATTATTTTGATTTCTGCAGGGTCTGAAGAAATATCTGCTATTTGATTCCTAATATTGGTAATTTGTGCCTTTTCTCTCCTTTTCTTTGTTAGTTAAAGATTTGTCAATTTTATTGAACTGTTTTCAAAGAACTAGCCGTTTGTTTCATTGATTTTCTCCATTGCTTTTCTGTTTTCAATTTCATTGACTTCTGCTCTATATTCCTCCCTCCTATTTGCTTTGGGTTTATTTTGCTCTTATTTCCCCAGCTTCTTGGGTTGGGAGTTTATTGATTTAAAACTTCTCCTCTTTTCTAATGTAAGCATTTAGTGCTATAAATTTCCCTGTGAGCACTGCTTTATCTGCATCCTACATCTTTTGATATATTGAATTTTCATTTTCATTTAGTCATGTGTATCTTTAAATTTTCTGTGGACTCCTCAATGATGTATGTAGAAGTTTTATTCAGTTTCCAAGTGTTTAAAGATTTCCTGTTACTTTTGTTATTGCTTTCTAGTTTGCTTCCTTTGTGGGCAGAGTACACACTCTATCATTTCAATTGTTTTAAATTTGTAAAGGTTTGCTTTATGGCTCATAATATGTTGTATGTTGGTTTATGTTCCATAAATGCTTGAAAATAACATTTATATTTCTGTTTTTGAGTGGTATGTTCTATAAGTGCTGTCTAGTTCCTATTGATTGATGATATTATTGAGTTTTGTATCCTTGCTGATTTTAAAAAGGTGTTCTATCAGTTATTGAGAGGGGAAGAGGTGTTGACATTTCCAGATATAATTGTGGACTTATATATTTGTCCATCAGTCCTTCAGTTTTTGCTTAACATATTTTGCAGCTCTGAGTCTCATGAAAACTCTTCAGGATTGCTGTCTTCTTATTAAATTGACCTTAACACGATGTAATGTTCCTCCTGCTGGTAATTTTCTTTGTTTTGAAATTTACTTTATCTGATATTAATATAGCCATGTCTGCTTTCTTTGCACTATGTACATGATCTATCCTTTTCTATCATTTTACTTGCAACCTATCAATTTCATTATGTTAATATTTGAATTGTGTTTCTTGTAGATAACAAATAGTTAAGGCGTGCTTTTTTGTTGTTGTTGTTGTTGTTGTTTTTTAAATGGAGTCTCACTCAGGCTGGAGTGCAGTGGTGCGATCTCGGCTCATTGCAACCTCCACCTCCTGGGTTCAAGTGATTCTCCTGCCTCAGCCTCCTGAGTGGCTGGGATTACAGGCATACACCACCACACCCAGCTAATTTTTGTATTTTTAGTAGAGATGGGGTTTCCCCATGTTGGTTAGGCTGTTCTCAAACTCCTATAGGTCATGGTTTTTAACCCACTCATCAAATGTTTGTCTTTTAATTGATGTATTTAGATTATTTACGTTTAACATAACTATTGATATATTGTGCTTAATTTTTTGCTTTCTATTATCTTTTTTTCTGCTTGTTCCTGATTTATTATGTGTTACTTAAAAATTTATTAAAATTCTATTTTGATTTATCTACTACATTTTAAAATTTGTATCTTTATATCGTTTTTGGCACTTTCCCTAGGTATTAAATTACATATATGTAACTTACCACAGCCTGCTATTGTTGACATTTTACCAGTTCAAGTGAAATGTGGAAGCTCTACTTTCTTTTTTTTTGTAATTGAATATCATTATTCTTATTGTGGTGAAATACACACAACCTAATATGCCATCACCACCAATATCCAGATCCAGAATATTTTAATCACTCCAAAAGGAAACCCCATACCAATTAAGCAGTTACTCCTTTTCCCCTCACCCCTTATCTACTGGCAGAAATTAATCAACTTTTTGTCTATGGATTTGCCTATTCTGGACATTTCTTTATTATTATCATTATACTTTAAGTTCTGGGATACGTGTACAGACTGTGTAGGTTTGTTACATAGGTATACATGTGCCATGGTGGTTTGCTGCACCTATCAACCCGTCACGTACATTAGGTATTTCTCCTAATACCATCCCGCCCCTAGCCCCCCACCACCTGACAGGCCCTGGTGTGTGATATTCCCCCCCCCGTGTCCATGTGTTCTCATTGAGAAATTTTACTTTCTTTTGCAAACCTTACTTTCCCCATTTATATTTGTTTCGAATATTTCATTTACATTTACTTAATACTACTTCAGGTTGTGTTATAATTTTTGCTCTGTCAACCATAATTTTGAGAAATCAAGAGTAAAAGAAAAATTTAGTATATTTACTCATATTTTTGCTTTTTTGTATATTTCTTTCTGATAATCCAATATTTTTTCTTTTCTAATATTATTTCTACTTAGACAATTTTAAAAAGCCATTCCTGTAGGGTAGTTCTTCTAGCAAAAGAATTATCTTAGTTTATGTTCATCCGAGATTGCCTTAATTTATCTTTCATTTCTGAAGGATATTTTATCCAGATATGGAATTCTGGGTTGACAGTTCTTTTCTTTCAGCACTTGAAAAATATTGTGCCATATTTTTTTCTGGCTCCCATGATTTTTGATGAGAAATCCACTGCCATTTGAATAATATTTTCTCTATAGGCAGGATATCATTTCCCTCTTTCTGTGCTTTCAAGATTTTTTCCTTTATCTTTAGTTTTCAGAAGTTTGACTATGATTTGTCTTAGCATGGACTTCTTTGGGTTTATATTGTTGGGGTTTACCATGTTTCTTGAATCTTAGATGTATGTCTTTTGTGAAATTTGGAAGTTTTTTGCTGTATTTCTTCAAGTACTTTTTCAGCACTGCCCTTTTATCTCCTGGGACTCTAATTATATGAATACTAGCTCTTTTGTTTCAGTCTTATGTGTTCCTAGGGCTCTATTT
>NW_016107370.1:550008-562194 GCF_001604975.1 Cebus imitator | reverse complement strand
GCCTCCCAAAGTGCTGGGATTACAGGCTTGAGCCACCGCGCCCGGCCTAGTCTATTTTTTTTCTGTTGTTCAGACTGGGTAATTTCTATTGTTCTGTCTTCTGTTCCACGGATTCTTTCCTCTACCCACTCCACTCTGTTGTCTAACTCATCTACTGGGTTAAAAAAAGAATGGATTATCTTGTGTTTCTTTCTTGAGGTGATTTGTTCATTTGTTTCAAGCATATTTATTGCTCAGTGAAGAATAGTTATGATGGATGCTTTAAAATCTTTGCTATATAATTCTAACATCTATGTCATCTTATTGTTGGTGACTATTGCTCTTATTTTAAAATGAATGTTGATATTTTCTTGGTTATTTGTCTAAGTGAGTTTTTACTGAAACATGGATGTTTTGAGTATTATGTTATGAGACTTTGGATATTATTCAAACATTTGTCTTAGCTAGCTTGTTCTGACATTTCCCAGGGGAGAGTAGGAAGACTGCCTCATTAGTGGCAGGTCCGTGGTAGATGTGCAAGTTACTCTCTTGGGGAGCTGGAAGACTCGTGAGTAGAAAACATTTAGGCTAAAGCATAACAGGGAAAATGGATGTAAATAATGAAAAATGTATAAAAAATTTACTTAACTCAGTGAAAAGGCCTAACACATGTATTAGTGGAGTTCCAGAATAGTAGGAGGAAAAAAATGGGGAGAAGCAATATTTGAAGAGATAATTCCCCAGATCCTCCAAAACAGATGAAATACATCAAGTAACAGTTTTAAAAAGCTCTATGATCTTTGAAAAGAATAAATACTAAGAAAACTCTCATAATAAACTTCTAACAAATTTGAAGGAAAGCCTGTGAAAAAAAGATAGTGCATAAAAGTAATCCAAAAATATAATTAGCAGAATGATAATATGAAAGCTAGAGGCAATGGAATGGCATCTCCAAGGTGCTAGGGGAATAAGCTGATCTAGAATTTTATACCCAGTGAAAAAATACCCTTCAAATGTGAAGGCAAAAGAAATACAATTCTAGATAAACAAAACTGAGAAATTTTGGACCTAGTCTAGAGTCCTTCAGGCAGAAGGAAAATGATGACAACTGGAAACAAATGCAGGAAGGAATGAAGAGCACTGGAAAGAACAAATATGCGGGTAAATAAGTGAAGACCGATTATACAAAATAATAATGTGTTGGGGGATGTAACATTTATTTATGTTAAGTATTTACCAACTCCAGGCCATAAAGTCACTTATCCTCATCTCATCTACAGAATAAGAGAATTATACTCCCCCTAGCTTTCTGCATTAGGAGGTAAGCTATGCTTATCCCCATTTCACGAATGAGGTATATAACATCCAGAGAGGCTAAGTCACTTGTCTGGGACAGGACTAGAAATAGTTATCCTGCTTCCTGGTCAATTCTCTCTCTCTCTCTCTCTCTCTCTCTTGTATTTATTTATTCATTTGATCAAGATGTAAACAATTTTAAATTACTCTGCTGATCATTGGGATACAAAGCTGAATGAGACAAGACAGTCTTTACTGTGAGAATTCCAGATGGTGACAGTTTTAAAGTGTTTTGCAACAGGAAGGATAGTCTACAAATGTGAACTGCTATTGATATTGAATATAATTTACAATTCATATAACATCAAGACTGAGGCAAAGAATCTCTGATTGAGAAGACTTTCCCCTTATCTAGTGAGATAGAGATAGATAAGTAGGTAGATAGAGAAATAGAAAGAGAGAGAGAGAAGAAATGGTTCTCTAGGTTTGAATAGCTATGGCTGTAATAAGAACCTATTCCTGGAGAATTAATAAATTTTTATATCACTTTACAGTTTCAAAGTATTATGGTATAGTTTATCTCATTTATGCGTCACTACAACTCATTCGGGTCGAATACAGGGCAAGCATTATTATTCATGGTTTACCTGGGAAGAAACTGAAGCCTGGAAAGGTCAATGGGCTACTTAAACTCACAGCTAGTAAGTGGCAAAGCAAGGACTATTACTTATTCTATTCCAGTTCCTGGTCTTGACTCAGGGGTCCCCCTGCCTCACACCCTTAGCCATCTTTAAGACTAGAGTCAGAAAAGACAAGACTGATGATACTTTTGCAGCTGGCATATTTTGGTGGTGGCTAGATTTCTGAGTGGCCAAATGCTGGCTATAACAATGCAATGATTAAACCTATACTGTGTGTTGTACTATGCAATGACTTTGCCTGTTTGATCTCGTTTAATCCTTACACAAACCTAGGAGATAGGAACTGCTACTTTCCTCATTTTACAGAAAGGAAAACTTAGAATTTGGATAAGTAATTTTATTATATTGCTAATAAGTTGTGAAGCTGAGATTTGAATGAAGGTCTGCCTGACCATGCCTCTACCACTCTATATAGTCAATCAATTAAAAGTTCTGTTATTTAAGAGTATTAGGATCAGATGTGAGATTCTTCTGCAGATTGGATAAGGGGAGGAGAAAGCAGGAGTGAAAACCTTGGACAGCAGCATGGTGGGTACTTGGACTCTGTGTCTCACCTTGTGGTCTTGCTAGTGAGAGGAGTGTTTCTCTTTAGCCCTGAAACCTTCAAGTCTCATGAGCCACTGTCTGTTCATACAGCTGGGTCATTTGCGTATTGGTACACACAGCATTGAAGAGGATTGCAGAATTTGCTTGACATAAAAATGACCATTTATATGGTATGATGTGATAGAGTTTCTGAATTTTTTGGTCAAAAATGACGTTTTCCTGGCTTCTCATGGCATCTGAAATTTCTGTTTCTTCTCATTTCTTTAAGGTCAGCCAGCGAAGATCTTGTGAAAAAACAGGCACCATCCTGAAAGGGCACATATACTAACCATCAAGACTTTAGCACTCATGCTGCCATCATGTTGTCCTGGGATAGAGCAGTAACTCAGGGAATGGAACCCAGCATGGATATGTTTTCAGGTACTATGAAAAAGTCAGCTTGAGATATGGCTGCTGTGATTTTATGGGGATCAGTGTCTCAAGTTAATCAAGTGCAAGTGAATCTTATAGGTCTTCCAGGATAATATCAATGTAGATCATTAATGTGAATAAATGACATTTTATAATAGGCATGAATGAAAAAATTTCTATAGTATGTTTCCTCTATGAGATAGAGACCTGTCATTCAAATACCAAATGCTACACAATGTCTTAGGTAGTTATTCTAAAATGATTACAGCTTTTTCCATGATAACAGGTGGTAGCTCATGCTTTGGACTCAGTCCTGTGGGGAGAAATCAAGGCTGAACAAAGCTCCTGGCCTGGCATTTGCAGTGATTGTTTATATGGGGGACATTCCAAGTTTTGCAAGTGAGATGAGTTCTGGAAATTAATGTGTATTCAGAAGGCAGAAGTAAAAGGTAAGATTTGAGATAACTGGTAAAGAAAGCTATTTGGATGATGCAGAGACTGGGACACTAATAACAGATAAAGGGAAGAAGATGAGGGATAAGGAAAAAAGCCTCAATCATGGGTAGGAAATACATAGCTTAGGGCTGTCTAAACCATCCTTATCTAGAGACATACTGGCATTTATTTGAGGGTTTAAAAAATTTCTATCAACGTGTTTCCTCATAATATATATGTCAACATTGAAGTGGATCAGTGACACAGAGATCCAAATTCATGGAATCACTTTAAGGAGACAGATAGACATGTTTCTAAACCACCCAGCTATTTGGCTAAATTAAGGTCCCACTTAAAAATATTGCCCGGATTTAAGATAATCTTAGAGGATTTTGATTCCATTAAAAAGTTTGAGCATAGGCTAGATATAATCCTTGATTTCTCATTTAATAAAATGCAAAGGAAAATGGGTGCACCTACACCACCACCCTGAAATATCAGGTGGTTAGAAGTAACTCTTGAATAGAATACTTTGAGACAAATAGAAATGCATTTGAAATCATTGGGTGATGTCTCAGGTGGTTTGGGGAAATGTAGCTCTTTCTCCCCTTTTCCAGTCTAATGCATAAAATATAAAATCCTCTCTTCCACAGAACATTACAGAAGCTCTTTCTAGTAGTAACAGGTTACCAAGGCATGTATTTCTCACTGATTCCTGCCTTGCAAGTCAGGAAAAAGGTTTTAAACATTTACCAAGTGGCATACATTGCACTGGTTGCTTTGTAGTTACATGAAATGGAAAAGAGGAACCCTATTCATGTTAGGGAGACAAGGCTAACCCTCTGAAAAAATATAAAACATTACATATTAAATATGCTGCATTGTAATCATAATTACCATCATTTTTGTAACATGTTCAAGTTTTCCAAGTCATTTGCAGGCATTTTATCATTTGTTTCTAGCCGTATGTAGTGTGTTTACCATGTGCCAGATATTTTAATATATGATTTAATCTAGTCTTTCTAAGAACCCCATGAGGTAGGTATTGTTATATTTACCAAGAAAAGTCTCATGAAAGTTTTGAGGGTAGTCAGAATAAGCTTGTAAAATGGATTTGAAAACAGGGTCAGGGAGGTTAAATGACCTTCATAGAATCATTTGACTTTAATGACCTAGTCTTCTAGTCATCCCTTTCTCATGGACCAGTCTGTGATGACACCAGTGTGTAAACTTGCTGACACTAAAATGTCCTTACCTTACTATCTTTATTGGTTGTATATCTTTATTGGCCCTTTTTGTTAGAAGGAGCAGAGTGTTTTGGAAAGTGTTTATTTAATAATCTCTGTACCCTCATAGATTCAAAATGAGGCCTCGAGGGAGGATTACCCACCTAGATTTTGAGAGGGTAGGTAGGTTTGAAAAAATGGAGAACCTAAAGGAGTTGGAGCCAAGACAAGATACTCTCCTGCTCTCTGTTCCAGTGCTGTTCTGCTTGGGCCATGTGGTATTGGGTGTAAGTGAGGCTGCCTGACATTGTGAACTGGGAAACAGAGTAGGAGACAGAGTTGAAATAGACTTGATACAGAAAGTTATTGCAAGTGTTTTAAGAAGCTACATCTGTAAGGTGATGGAACAACTAATCTGTATTCCTGTGGCGAAAAAGGTCTCAGGTGGCTCTATACAGAGGTTTGGAGCTAGGACAGCCTCTTAGAGCTAATCCTCTTTGAAGCATGGGGCCAGACCTCTGTATCCCTTCATAAGCCAGTCATTTGCCATAGGTTGCCCCCTAGGAGGGGCCATCATCCTGGATGAGGTAGTTCCCTGAAGCTGAGGTAACTGTTGGTGAGTAACTCAGCTGTGAGTCCCCAGCACCCAGTATTCTAAATTGAGTGTGTCTGTGCTGAAGAGGGGATCTAGGTGGAGATCTCCTTAGTGTGTGCCCCATCTAGCCCTCATGTCGCTCAAATCCACTTCTTACAATAACTGGACTATGTTTGGGAACATCTTCTATAGAATTTTGGTTGGTCTTGTTTTCTGGGAGCTTACAAGTGAAAGTTTAGTAAGAAACATTACAGCATTTGCTGCAGTTTGATCTCAAGGCTTATTACTGCCCTCCTCACTTTTAAACACACTCATTCCCCTCAACTCTGGCTATTCCCTGTGCTGGTCTAGGTAACTTACCGCTGAAAGCAATGAAACCCTCATCCCAGAGGGTTATGAGGTTCAAGTTACTGTGCCCTTCTCAGTCTATGGTTGTTATTCTTATGCATTACCATTAAATGGTGAGCATGGTAACATCAAAAGACTTCTTAGTGGACCATCTGACTGCCAAGCACATTCTTCCCTACTTCTGTTGTATAGCAGAAGCAAAGCCCTTCCTGCTGGGCAGGGTCAATCACTGTTGCTAGATGGTTGGTTGATTTCTTTACTTGATTGCTGGGTTCTTGGTATGAAGATTCCAAAGTAATTAGTGGCAGTTGTAATTAGTGGCTGAAAGTTCCAAGGGACTCTTAACTATGTCCCCAGGTACAAGTATTCCCCTTTTGGGAGTTAGGATCTTTAGATTGACACAGCCTAACCTTGAGTGGATAGAAAACAAATATCCCAGAAGAGTTACTGGATGCAGTGTTGGTAAATCATTCTATCTCTTGTTTCCTGGACCTGTGTATTCTACCTGCTGGAAACACAGACTCATATAGGTCACTTAGGGTATATGTTAAGACCTGGATGAGAGTGCACAATCCTTCCAGGGTATAAGTTCCAAAATGGCCCCTTTGCTGTATCATTAAGGGGGCATGCCACTGGTCTTTCAGGTCAATGTCTTCTCTATAGTGCAGTATGTAAAAGAACCAGCGGATTCCATGGTCATATATCCCTTTTTCTTACCACTTCTGCTGTTAAATGGGTCACTTGGTCTTGAGGTAGTATTTTGTGGAATCCCATGTTGGTGCATTAAACACCTTTCAAATCATTGGATAGCAGTACTGTCCAGGCCTAATGGCAGAAAAGGAAAACACATAGCTGAAATAGGTGTCTATCTCAGTCATGATAAATTGCTGCCCTTTTCAGAGTAGAAGTTTAATGTAACTGACTTGACACCAAATGCCTGGTTGATCTCTTTGAGGGACAGTGCTACCACCAGGGAATCAGCACTGGTCTCTGTTGCTGGCAGGCTGGACATTTGGTGATGACAGTGGCAAGCATCAGCTACAAGTAGGTTTGAAAAGCTGGGCCCATGCATAGGCTTCATTCATGCAATCACTGCTACTAAGTGTGATCAAGCACCATCCCAGCACTGGGGTGGCTGATAAAAATAGGCTGAAGCCAGTTGGCCAATTCATTCTGTCAACTTGGTTATTTAGTGTCTTCCACCAGAGATGCTGTGAAATGAGAATCAATAAATAATATAAAGATCTTCATCGTTCATATTATCTTCCATAGGTTTTTCATATGCTTCTTCCTAGACCTTGTCCCCAGTCTTCCAAATGATCTGCCAGACCTCAGAATAACCAGCTAGGTCATTGTCCATGAGCTATTTGATAGCCTAGCCTGGACCACTTGTCTTCCCATGTAAAGTGGCAACACTTGAAGCTCTGACTGCTGGGAAGATTGCTGTCTTCTGGGCCACTCAAGAGTGTGTTGAAGCACAGCAGCAACTCAGCCTTTTTCCTCCTACATCAGCTGGTCCTGAAGGACTCCCTCTGAAGGACAGTGAAGGAATGGTGCTGGGGCACCAGGGGTGGAGAACATGTGGGCCTGGACCACCTGCTCATGAAGCTTACACGTCTTCTGAACTTGCTCATGCCTCATCCCTGTTGTTCCACTTCCATCTTTTAACCAATTATTTTTGTGTGTGTCTTAGAGAGATACGATGTTAATAGTACTATGCCACCTACAAAGGCTCAAAGACCTGTGGAAGTACATTCCATATTTCCTGTGTGGAAGACTTAGTAATAGCTTGTGAAACAAATATTGGTACCAGTTATCTATAGTTGAGCTACATCTGAGAAATTTGGCAAGAAGTAAAAAGAGAATTTCAGAGGGAGCCAAAATACCTCTTGTCTTCAAGCAGGTAGAACTGGTTGAAGGCTAGATGACGAAGGAGGCAGAATTTGTTTTTGCTTTCTATATAATTTTGTATTTGAATATTTTCGTAGTAATAATTAGAGAATGCTTGGGCCTTGGTGTTCAAAAGACAGAGTTAAAATCCTAGCTCCACTGTCTTCCAGCTATGTGACCTCAGACAACTTATTTAACCTGAGATTCAGTTTACTAGCTAAGATTGTAATGACTAGTACATACCTCATAGGGTTACTGTGAGGGATACAAAACATATTCTTTGTAAAGTGCTTAGCTTCATGCCTGACACATAGGAGGCACGAAGGGCTGAATGAATGAGTGGATAACTGGTATTATATATTTTGAGCTGATATGGGTAGGGTACCCAGTGCAGCATCTGTTGTGAAGAAAAAGTGAAGAGGATGAGAAAAAAGGATCAAGATGAGTTTGAGTATCACAACTGTTAGCACCTCTGCAAGCTGGGAGCTGATAGGTACTGAGAGTGATGGGCAAAGGGTGAGCCTGGTGATATGTTTATATGTCTTGCAACTCCTCTTCCCCCAACTCTCTCTCTGTGTTTGTGGTCGCACCATCCCTAGTCTTGATGCCCCACCCTTCCTCAACTACTCCCTAGTTCTCCTGAGTCCTCCCCACCCCATTCCTCCTTATCCTGATGGGATCACCAACCTGCCTTTCCTGCTTATCAAAATCTTACTCATCCCACCTCTATTCAGCCTTCTGGGGTGAATTAGCCCATGTAAATCTTCCTCCTTGCTACTTTGTATCAAACGGTCAGGCCTGCTGTTAGTACAGAAGGGGTCTATGCCTACTTCATCTGTGTATTTCTCATTTTCCTCTGAAGAATTTAGAGTGGCCATCACAGTGCTAAAAAAAAAAAAAAAAAAAAAAAAGTACTGGCTCCATACATGTTTATTGAGTAATTTCATTTTGTCTGTTTAAACCTTCTCCCAAATAAACAGGGAAGTCCCTGTGTAATTTTCAGAGTGACTTTGGAGACATCATGCTGCTTGCCTGAGTCTCATTTCATTATATGAAAAAAATGGAGTGTTGAGTTTGATCACTGAGATCTGTTTCAGTAAGAAAAGTACACGATTCTGTGAAACCTGAGGCAATAACTCATAGCTGTCACCTAGATGTTTGCATGGCTGACTTGTTCTCATTCAGTTCACCTAGTCACTCCAACATATAAGCCCAGCTTTTAATTTTAGATAGTGATAGGTTTTGCCTCCCTCCCTTTGTTCTTTCTTTTTTCTTTGTTTATTGTCTGTATCCTTGCTAAAATGTGAACTCCAAGGGGTCAGATCTTATGTTTGATTCACAGTTGTATTCCCAGCACCCACACCAGTGCCTGGCACATAGTAGGTGCTCCATAAAATTTGTTCATGGAATGAATGAGGTCCATTCAACTGGATAAAGGCAATTATACTTGAACTAGTAGTCCAGACTCCTTACCACTGGAGAAGTTATTCTAGTTCATCCTATTTTCATCTAGAACTGCAGGTAAGTTGATCTGGGTAAACAGCAGGAAGTGCCACGGCACCTTCAGCTGCTTAGACATTATGTGTGGTATGTGTTCTTCTTGCCTTTACATTAATGCAGTGACTTCTTGGTGACTCCAGCTTTGTGGAGATGATCTGAGGATTTGTTTAAATGTATGTATTATTTGGGCCAGGCTTCTCTCCTTTTCAAGGCAGTCTGGACTTATCATTTAGTAAAACCTGGGGATAACTTTTCATCCCCACTGGCTGGTTTATTGCACTGTCTGGTTGACATGGTCTCCCAAAAGGTTGTTTGCTTGTTTGTGTAGTGGCTGGTTTCCTTTGCAGTGCTTCATTATTTTCTTTTCTAACTTTTATGAGTACATAGTAGATTGTAGGTATATTTATTTATGGGGTACATGAAATATATATATATATATATATATATTTTTTTTTTTTTGAGACAGAATCTTGCTCTGTCACCCAGGCTGGAATGCAGTGGCATAATCTCAGCCCACTGCAACTTCTACCTCCTAGGTTCAAGTGATTCTCCCACCTCAGCCTCTCCAGTGGCTGGGATTATAGGCATGCACAACCATGCCTGGCTAATTCTTGCATTTTTAGTAGAGGTGGGCTTTCATCATGTTGGCCAGGCTGATCTCGAACTCCTGACCTCAGGTGATCCACCCATCTTGGCCTCCCAAAGTGCTGGGATTACATGCTTAAGCCTCCGCTTTTGGCTGAGATGTTTTGATACAGTCGTGCAATGCATAATAGTCACATCATGGAAAATGGGTTCTCTGTTCCCTCAAGCACTTATCCTTTGTGTTACAATCAAATTATACCCTCTTAGTTATTTTAAAATGTACAATTAAATTATTATTGATTATAATCACCTTGTTGCGCTATTAAACACTACGTCTTATTCATTCTTTCTAATGATTTTTTTGGTGCCCATTAACCAACCCCTTCTTCCCCTTTCTCTCATCCCTATCCCCTAACTACCCTTCTCGGTCTCATTCTCCTCTCTATCTCCATGAGTTCCATTGTTTTGACTTTTAGATCCCACAAGTAAGTGAGAACATGCAGTGTTTGTCTTTCTGTGCCTGGCTTATTTCACTTAACCTAATGACCTTCAGTTTCATCCATGTTGTTGCAAATGATAAGACCTTACTCTTTTTTTATGACTGAATAGTACTCCATTGTATATATGTATTACATTTTCTTTATTGATTCATCTGTTGATGGACACTTAGGTTACTTCCAAATCTTGGCTATTGTGAACAGTGCTGCAGCAGACTTGAGACTGCAGATCTCTCTTTGATATACTGATTTCCTTTCTTTTGGGTATATACCCAGTAGTGGGGTTGCTAGATCATATGGGAGGTCTATTTTTAGTTTTCTGAGGAACCTCCGAACTGTTCTTCACAGTGGTTGTACTAATTTACATTCACACTGACAGTGTATGAATGTTCTCTTTTCTCAGCATCCTTGCCAGCATTTGTTATTGCCTACCTTTTGGATGTAAGCCACTCTAACCGGGGTGAGATGACATCTCATTGTAGTTCTGATTTGCCTTTCTCTGATGGTCGGTGATGTTGAGTGCCTTTTCAAATGCCTGTTTGTCATCTGTATGTCTTCTTTTGAGAAATGTCTATTCAAGTCTTTTGCCCATGTTAAATTGGATTATTAGATTTTTTTTTTCCTATAGAGTGGTTGACATCCTTATATATTCTTGTTATTAATCTCTTGTCAGATGGGTAGTTTGCAAATATTCATTCTGTGGGTTGTCTCTTTACATTGTTGTTTCCTTTGCTGTGCAGAAGCTTTTTAACTTGATGTGATCCCATTTGTCCATTTTTATTTTGGTTGCCTGTGTTTGTAGGGTATTACTCAAGAATTTTTTGCCCAGACCAATGTCCTGCAGGGTTTCTTCAGTGTTTTTTTGTAGTGGTTTCATAGTTTGTGGTAATAGATTTAAGTCTTTAATCCATTTTGATTTGATGTTTGTGTATTGCAAGAGGTAGGGTCTAGTTTTATTCTATTTCATAGGATATCTGGTTTCTCAGCACCAGTGTATGTTCTTGGCATCTTTGCTGCAAATTAGTTCATTGTAGGTGTGTGGATTTGGTTTTGTGTTCTCTGTTTTGTTCTGTTGGATTATGTGTCTGCTTTTATGCCAGTACCATGCTATTTTGTTACTAAAGCTCTGAAGTATAATTTGGAGTGGGGTAATGTGATTCCTCCAGTTTTGTTCTTTTTGTTCAGGATAGTTTGGGCTATCCTGGTCTTTTGTGGTTCCATTAAATTTTTTTCAATGTCTGTGAATAATGTCATTGGTATTTTGATAGGGATTGCATTGAATCTGTAGATTACTTTGGGTAGTATGGACATTTTAACAGTATCGATTCTTCTAATCCATGAACGTGGAATGTCTTTCCATTTTTTGGTGTTTTTCAATTTCTTTCATCAATGTTTTTTAGTTTCATTATAGGGATCTTTTACTTCTTCATTAATTCCTAGGTATTTAATTTTATTTGTGGCTATTCTAAATGGGGTTACTTATAAAAATTTTTTTCAGATTATTCACTGTTGGCATATGGAAATGCTACTGATTTTTGTATGTTGATTTTGTATTCTGCAGCTTTATTGAATTTATCAATTCTAAGTTTTTTGGCAGAATCTTCGGGTTTTTTCTAATAGAAGATCATATCATCTGCAAACAAGGATAATTTTCTTCCTTTCCAATTTGGATGCCTTTTATTTCTTTCTCTTGTCTGATTGCTCTAGCAAGGACTTCCAATACTATATTGAGTAACAGTGGTGAAAGTGAACATCTTTGTCATGTTCCAGATCTTAGAGAAAAGGTTTACAGTTTTCCCCCATTCATTATGATACTAGCTGTGGGTCTGTATTATATGGCTCTTATTATGTTGAGGTATGTTCCTTCTATACTCAGTTTTGAGGGTTTTTATCATAACAGGATGTTGAATTTTATCAGATGCTTTTTCAGCATCAATCGAAATGATTGTATGGTTTTTGTCCTTTACTCTGTTGATATAATGTTTCACACTAATTGATGTGCATATGTTGAACCATCCTTGTATCTCAGGGATAAATCCTACTTGGTTATGATGAATGATCTTTTAAAATATATTGTTGAATTTGATTTGCTTATATTTTGTTGAGGATTTTTGCATCAATATTCATCAGAGATATTGGCCTATAGTTGCCTGCCTTTCTTTTCTCTTTCTTTCTTT
>NW_016107370.1:541023-549680 GCF_001604975.1 Cebus imitator | reverse complement strand
TGTCTTTGTCTGGTTTTGGTATCAGAGTGATACCAGCTTTGTAGAATAAATTTGATAGTATTCCCTCTTCCTCTATTTTTTGAAATAGTTTGAGTAAGATTGGTAGACAGTAAAGCCATTGGGTCCCAGGCTTTTCTGTACTGGGAGACATTTTATTATGGCTTTAATCTCATTACTTGTTATTTGTCTGTTCAGGTTTTGGATATCATCATGTTTCAATCTTGGTAGGTTGCATCTGTCTAGGAATTTATCCATTTTTTCTAGATTTTCCAATTTATTGCCATACAGTTGCTCATAGTAGCCACTAATGATCCTTTGAATTTCTGCAGTATCACTTCTAATGCCTCCTTTTTCATCTCTGATTTTATTGATTTGGATCTTCTCTCTCTCTTTTTTAAAGCATGGATAAAGGTTTCTCAAATTTAGCTTTTCAAAAAACCGACTTTGCATTTTGTTGATCTTTTGTGTTGTTTTCTTCATTTCAATTTAATTAATGTGTCCTCTGATCTGTATTATCATTTTTAATCTACTATTTTGGTTTGCTTCTGCTTTTCTAGTTTTTTTGTTTGTTTGTTTAAGATGCATTGTTAGGATGTTTGTTTAAAGGTTTTTTTCTTGTTTGATGTAAACACTTATATAGCTATAAAGTTATTAATTCAGTTTTTGAAGTTTTAAGACTTGTTTTGTGACTTGACATATGTTCTGTCTTTTAGAATGATCCAAGTGCTGAGGCAAAGAATATGTATCCTGGAGTTGTTGGATAAAATATTCTGTAAATATCCATTTGGTATATAGTGCGGATTAAGTTTGATGTTTCATTGTTGATTTTCTGTCTGGAAGATCTGTCCAATGCTGAAAGTGGACTGTTGATGTCTCCAGATATTATTGTATTGGGGTCTATCTCTCTCTTTAACTCTGATTGATAATATTTGTTTAATATATCTGGGTGCTCCAATGTTGGGTTCATATATATTTATAATTATAATATCTCCTTGATTAGTTGACTCCACTGTCATTATATGGTGACTTTCTTTGTCTCTTCCTGTAGTTTTTATCTTGAAATGCATTTTGTCTGATATAAGTATAGCTCTTTTTTGGTTTTCATTGGCATGGAATATCTTTTTCCATCCCTTTATTTTCAGTCTATGTGTGTCTTTATAGTTAAAGTGTATTTCTTCTAGGTAACAGATCAATGGGTCTTTTTAAGAAATTCTTCATTCAGCCACTCTATGTCTTTTGATTAGAGAATTTAGTCCATTTACATTCTTTGTCATTATTGATAAGTGAAGTCTTACTCCTGCTATTTTGTTATTTGTTTTCTGGTTGTTTTGCGGTCTTCTCTTCCTTCTTTCTTTCCTCCCTATCTTCTGTTTAGTGAAGGTGATTTGAAGGTGATTTTCTCTGGTGATAGGATTTTTTTTTTTTTCCTAGACAAAGTCTCATTCCATCACCCAGGCTGGGGCGCAGTGGCTCCAACTCGGCTCACTGCAAGCTCTGCCTCCCATGTTCAAGGAATTCTTGTGCCTCAGCCTCCTAAGTAGTTGGGATTACAGGCACATGCCATCATGCCTGGCTAATTTTTTTATTTTTTAGCTGAGATGGGGTTTTTCTGTGTTGCCCAGGTTGGTCTTGAACTCCTGAGCTCAGGCAGTCCGCCCGCCTTGGCATCCCAAAATGCTAGGATTACAGGCGTCTGGCCAATATGATTTAGTTTCTTTCTTTTTACTTTTCGTGTGTCTATCATATATGTTTTAGTTGGAGGTTATCATGAGGCTTCCAAATACTACCTTATAACCCATTAAACTGATAACAACTTAACACTGTGTTTATAAACAAAGAAGCAGAAAGAAAACTAATAAAGACACTACACCTTAACTTTGCCCCCCACTTTTTAACATGTCGTTGTTTCTATTTATTGTACTGTCTTTTTCTTGAAAAGATGTCATAGCTATTATTTTTGATTGGTTCATCATTTAGGTTGTCTACTTGAGATAAGAGTAGTTTATATACCACAGTTAAAGTGTTATAATATTTTGTGTTTTTCTGTGTACTTACTGTTATCAGTGAGTTTTGTACTTTCAGGTTCTTTCTTTTTTTTTTTTTTTTTTTTTGAGACAGAGTCTCGCTCTGTCACCAGGCTGGAGTGCAGTGGTGCGAACCTGGCTAACTGCAACTTCGGTTTTCCGGTTTCAGGCATTTCTCTTGCCTCTAGCAAAGACCTGGAACCAACCCAAATGTCCATCGATGATAGACTGCACAGGAAAAATGTGACACATATACACCATGGAATACTATGCAGCCATCAAAAACAATGAGTTCGTGTCCTTTGTAGGGACATGGATGAACCTGGAAACCATCATTCTCAGCAAATTGACACAAGAGCAGAAAATCAAACACCACATGTTCTCACTCATAGACAGGTGTTGAACAATGAGAACACATAGACACAGGGAGGGTAGCGCTACACACTGGGGTCTGTCGGGGGGAAATAGGGGAGGGACAGCAGGGGGTGGGGAGTTGGGAAGAGATAGCATGGGGAGAAATGCCAGATATAGGTGAAGGGGAAGAAGGCAGCAAATCACACTGCTACATGTGTACCTATGCAACAGTCTTGCCTGTTCTTCACATGTACCCCAAAAACTAAAATGCAATTAAAAAAAAAAAGAAAAAAAAAACAACAAAAAATCCTTTTCTTTCTGATTAAAGTATTCCCTTCAACATTTCTTGTAGGACAAGTTTGGTGTTGCTGAAATCCTTCAGCTTTTATTTGTCTAGGAAAGCCTTTATTTTTCCTTCATGTTTGAAGGATATTTCCACTAAATATACTAGTTTAGGGTAAACTTTTTTTTCTCTCATCATTTGAAATATGTCATGCCACTCTCTCCTGGCTTGTAAGATTTCCACTTAAAAGTGTGCTTCCAGGCATATTGAAGCTCCATTTATGTTGTTTCTTTTCTCTTGCTACTTTTAGGATCCTTTCTTTATGTTGACCTTTGGGAGATTGATTATTAAATGCCTGAGGTAGTCTTCTTTGGGTTAAGTCTGCTTGGTGTCCTACAACCTTCTTGTAGTTGGCTATTGATATTCTTCTCTAGTTTTGGGAAGTTCTCTGTTATTATTCCTTTTAATAAACTTTCTACCCCATCTCTTTCTCTACCCCCTCATTAAGGCTGTAACTCTTAGATTTGCCCTTTTGAGGCTACTTTCTAGATCCTGTAGGTGTACTTCATTGTTTTTATTCTTTCTCTCCTCTGTGTATTTTAAAATAGCTTGTCTTCAAGCTCACTAATTCTTTCTTCTACTTGATCAATTCTGGCATTAAAAGACTCTGATGCATTCTTTAGTAAGCCAGTTACATTTTTCAGCTCTAGAATTTCTGGTTCATTTAAAAAAATTATTTCAATCTCGTTGTTAAATCAATCTGGTAGAATTCTGAATTCCTTCTCTGTGTTATCTTGAATTTCTTTGAGTTTCCTCAAAACAGCTATTTTGAATTATCTTTCTGAGAGGTCACATATTTCTGTTTCTCCAGAATTGGTCCATGGTGCCTTATTTTTTTCCCAGATGGTCTTGATATTTGTAGATGTTTGTCTGTGTTTGGGCATCAAAGGGCTAGTTTGTACCCATTCTTTTCAGAAGACTTTCCAGATATTTGAAAGAACTTGGGTGTTGTGATATAAGCTATATCTGCTTTTGGGGGGCACCCCAAGCACAGTAAGACTATGGTTTTTGCAGACTCACAGAGGTACTTCCTCGATGGTCTTGGACGAGATCCAGAAGAATTCCCTGAATTACAAGGCAGAGACTTTTGTTGTGTTGCCTTACTTTCTCCCAAACAAATGAAGTATCTTTTTCTGTTCTAAGTCACCTAGAACTGGGGATGGAGTGACATAAGCACCCTGTGGCTACCACCACTAGGACTGCACTGTGTGAGACCTAAAGTCAGTATAGCACTGGATCTCATCCAAGGCCTGCGTAATCACTCCTTGGCTACTGCCTATGTTTGATCAAGGTCCTGGGACCCTACAATCAGCAGATGGTCAAGGCAGCTAGGCCTGTGTCCCTCCCTTCAGGGCAGCAAGTTCTCCCAGACCCAAGGCAGTTCCGGAGGTACCATCCTGGAGCCAGGGACTAGAGTCAAAAACCTTAGAAGTCTACCTGGTTTTTTGTTGTACTATGACTAAGCTGACACTCACACCACAAGATGCAGTCCTTCCCACTCTTCTTTCCTCTTTCCTATGGCAGAGGAGCTTCACCCCATGGCAGTCACCACCACAGGCTCATGGGAGTACTGCCAGAGTACTGCTGATGTTCCCATAAGGCCAAAGGGCTCTTTAGTCAGCTTGTAAATGCTGCCTGGCCTGGAACTTACCCTCACTCTTTAGGGTAGTGGGCCCCCCTCTGGCCCAGGGTAGGTCCAGATATGCTATCCAAGAACCAAGTTCTGGAATTGGAGATCCCAAGAGCCCACTTGGTGCTCTACCCTCCTGTGGCCAAGCTGGTACTTAGGTGCAAGACAAAGTCCCTTTTACTTTTCCTTCTGCTTTTCTCAAGCAGAAAGAGTCTCACCCTGTAGCCATCACAACTAGGAATGTGCTGTCACCTGAAGCCAGTGAGTCTGAGTCTAACTCAAGGTCTTCTATGTAGTGCCTGGATATTGCTGCTTGTTATTCAGGACTCAAGGACTCTTCAGTTAGCTGGCGATTAATCCTACCAGGTCTGTTTTTTTCCCTTCAAGGCAGTGGATTTCCTTCTGGCCCAGGGTGTGTCTAGAAATGTCATTTGGGAGGCAGGGCTTAGAGAGGGAGCCTCATGACTCTGACTGGTACCCTATCCTGCTGTGGCTGAGCTGGTATCCAAGATGCAAGACAAGGTACTTCCCACTCTCCCTTCTCCTCTTTACAAGTGGAAGAAAAGAAGGGTCTCCTTTGGAGCTGTGATCTGTGCAGTTTGGGGTTAGGGGAGGGGTGATTCCAGCACTTCCTTAACTGTCCCAGCTAGTATCTCACTCTAAGTCACATTTCCTGCCAGTCCACTGGCTCTGGGCCCAGTTCGGCACAAGGACTTTCCTAGGAATTGCAGTCCTTGTGGCTTAGACTGCCTTTCAAGTTTGTTTAGGTACCCCTAGCACTTTAGCCTATGGCAGTAAGGCTAGTGGGAGCTCAAGATCTGACTGTTAGGACTGGTGATTCTCCTTTGGTGACAGCTGATTTAAATGCTCTGTTTGTGGATGAGTGTCAGCTGAGTTCGGTCTGGTTTCGCTTTCTGCAGCAGTTGTATCAGTGTTTCACAATTGCTGTACTCTCTCTCTCAGCAAGCAAAAATGCTCTCCACACCACACCACTGCTGCATGAAGGGTAGCGGGTGGCAGCGGCTATTCAGGATGGTTTTTCCTACCTTTTCAGTGCCTCTTTCAGCGACGTGAAGTTAAATCAGGTACGGTGTGTGCTCATCTGTTTTGCTTTTTTGGTGAGTGTAGATAGTTGTTAAATTGTATCTTTGCAGGGGGGATAATTGGTAGAGCTTTCTATTCTGCTATCTTGCTGTGCCCCCTTGTCATTATTTTCAAAGAAAAATAGTATTCACCATTGAGCTTGGCTGCAGATCTGCTCTGCTGAGATTCTGGAGATGGATGCTTACTTGAGTCCCAGGGCTAGTGGAATTTAGCACCGTCCTAAAATTGAGTGTGCTTTGGGTTGGGTGATTGTCTGGAATAGCTAGAACCTCTAGCAAGGAGATAATCTTGTCAAATTGTAGAACTAGGGTGAAGGGAGGGTGAGAAGAACGACATATATGTGCCAAGGACTGTTAGGAGCGAAGGAAACTGGAGCTCTAGACTTTTCCATAATTGACAAAGAAGGAAGACCTGTCTGAAAACTTTGCAGAGTCCTTAAGTAAAGCTGCTGTGCACAGCATAGATATAATCACTACATTTGATAAATCACTGAAGATGGAGCCCAACTTTTAAATGTTCTCCTGGTGGATGTAGCATCATTCATACATTCAGTTAGTATTTACTGACTGTCCACTGAATGAATTATCCTGTTGCTGGGTCTACATAGAATGCATTATCGAAACCAAATGTGAGTTTGAGATTGACTAAAAGAGAAAAGTCAGCAATATTAGTAAGTAATTATAACTACCATTGAGTGCCCACTTGCTGGATAGATATTGTAGAATTTGCATAATCCCTCCTCCCCCAACCGCTTCCCCTGTAACATTCTTGCAAAGTAGATATTATCAGGGGTTCTGGGACTATTTGTGCCAGAGTTGAGAGTGGAATCCAGGCTTTTCTGACAGCATAGTTTTGGTTCTCTCTGTGAAGCCATAGTCCTCCCCACAGGGACCATGGCAGAGATCAGTCACAAGGCAGGAACAGCAGCTGTGTGCTGAAATACTGTGAGTAGAGTCCAGTCCACCCAGCCTCATTGAGCATGCAAAGATCTCATGGGGGTAAATTTAGCCTAGGCAGACATCCTGGAGGAGGTGTCGCCTTGGCTAAATCTTACAAGGAATGGATACTTTGAATTCATAGGAAAATCAACTTGACCTTGACTTGGATTTGATTTGCACAGAGATGGAACAAAACTGACAAATAGAAAAGCTACCTTCCTTCCTCTTCCCTCCCTTTGTCTTCAGTCACGTGAGACTGTCTAACTTAAAGGAAGTGGGAGAGGTCCTCTGTCTCAGGTCTCTCCTGTAGCCTGTGCTGAGGTAGCAAAACCAGTCTCCCAGTGCATCTTCTTCCTCCCTCTCCCCTCAGACTAGAGTTCTCATCCTGCACTTTGTGGTTTTCATTTAACGAATGTTAATGAGATGGCATTGTAATCACCGGATTTTATAACTATCTCATCCACAAATTGGACCACAAAACCCAAATGAGCCAGCTGAGCATCTATATTCCATGAGCCTGTGTTTTCCCCACAGTCTTAACCAAAGGATGTAAAACGTGTTCTTGCTTTGAAGCCGTTCAGGCCCATGGGTGTTAGATGCAGGAGACAACTGCTGTTCGCCAGGCCCTAACTCAAGTGGCTTGCTGGGTCTGAGCCTTTCACACAGTCCTGGGTGATATAAGGGATTTAGGCTTGATCAATTATACCCTTTTCAAGATAACGCTAGAAAAATGAGAAATTGATTTTTTTGACGAAACAATATTTTAGAAATTCAGGATATAAAAATGGGATTTGACCTCTCTTATCAAGTCAGCTATCATCATGATGATTACAGTCTACAATTATGCCATATTTTGTATGATCAGCTTGTCAGATTTGTTCAGGGAAAGGGTAGAGCAATGATAAAGCATCCAGCTGTGTCTGCTTTGTGGGGTGAGGGAGGGAAAGATTGGAGGATCCATCTTGTTCAGCAAATCTGCTAGAGTGAACATCCTCAAACACAAGTATCAGATGCTAACGATCCTGCTTAATCTCTGCACAGATCTAATAAGCAAAAGTTATGTTGAATACTTTTTCTGGAATTTTAGATTTTTGCCTAGTATTTTACATTTTTACCCAATGCAATCTTATTATTACAGCCAAACAATGTGATCTAACAATGAGCAAATTGGTGACGTATACTGCAGATAGTCTATCGACATAACTAATAGCTTAAATAGCATTTTGAAAGGAGGACTAAGCCTTATTTATTTTTGTATTCTCAGGACTTAGCACACTGTTGGACCCATAGAATGAGTTTAATTTGTGTTTGTTGAATATCTGTAAATAATATGTCAGCCTTGGAAATATCTAAAGAATATTCCTTAGCCTTTCCATCGCAGCTTGCACTATGAAAGAAATCCCAATTTGTAAAAATTGGCCAGTAAAAAATATTGCTTACTTTGAGTAAGTGACTATTTACAAGATGGTTAGTTATCCAAATGTTTGAGTGACCTGGTAAAAATTTCCTTGTAAATGATACAAACAAACAAAAAATACAACGGGAAAGATTATATTAATAGAAACATGAGAGATTGTGTTAAAAACGACAGTGCAATGAGAACAGCAACATGAACCTCTCTTTGGATATGGAAACCTGAATGATGGTAACATTCTTATTATTCACACCCAGGTACTTACCCAATTTTTCTCAGTACCATTTGTTTAATCACTAATTTAAAATGTCATTATAATCAGATACTGAATTCTTGGATCTGCTTTCAGAATTTTTGTTTGAGAACAGAATAGATTGATTTTTCTGTCTACTCATTCACTGGTAATACACTTTTAAGTATAGTAACTTTTTATATGTTTTAATATCTGCCAAGGCCAGTCATTCATTACTAACTGTTTTTCAATAATTTTTGGATTCTTTTTTCAGGATTATTCTTCAGGCTGAGCTTAATAGTCATTTTGTCAAGTTAAGCTGGCCTTTGCCTTGGTCTCTGCCTTCTATCACCATTATCCGGTTGCAATTTCTATTGGAATTTTGTTAAAATTGCCTATTACTTTATTTAAAAATGAACTAATTTATGATATCATGTCTCAATTTGATGTCACATCTCCCACTAATGCTATGGAGACAACACAGTGTCGCAGGAGAGCAACTTGACTAAGAATGGAAGCATGTGTATTCTAGTTTCCAGCTGTGACTGCATGCCTATTTGTGCTGCAGTTACCTCATCACAGACATTGAAAAACATAAACTCTTTTAGAAATTGGAGG
>NW_016107370.1:532793-540852 GCF_001604975.1 Cebus imitator | reverse complement strand
GGTTTCACCATGTTGACCAGGATGGTCTCGATCTCTTGACCTCGTGATCCACCCGCCTCGGCCTCCCAAAGTGCTGGGATTACAGGCTTGAGCCACCGCGCCCGGCATTACTTATTATTTTTAATGATTTGTTGTTGTTCCTTGTTTGATAGACTATGGATATCTTTCCAATTCTAGGATTTTGTGCCAGATTAAAAAATGAGATTATAACTCAATATACAGAGGACTTCTAATTCTTGTCAGGGAGTAGGAGGTTGCAAAACACCACTGTTTCCACCTTAAAAAGAAAAAGAAGCCAGATAAGCTACATAATCATTACTTTAAAAACACATCAGACACAATAGCCATAAAGTAGAAGCAACCCAAGTTTCCATCAATGGGTAAATGGATAAACAGCATGCAGTATGTATACGGTGGAACACTGTTCAGCCATAGAAAGGAATAGAATTCGGACACATTCTACAACATGGATGAACCTTGAGGACATTATGCTAAGTGAAATAAGCTGGCCAAAAAAGGGTGAATAGTATATGAGTGCATTTATGTGAGTTACCTAGAGTAGTCAAATTAATGGAGACAGGAAGTAGAATGGTGGTTGCTCAGGGCTGGGGAAAGAGGGAGATGGGAATTGTTTAACAGGGACAGAGTTTCTGCTCAGGAGGATGACAAAGTTCTGGAAATGAATGGTGGTGATGGTTGCAAAACAATGTAAATGTGCTTAGTTCCACTGAACTGTACACTTAAACATTGTTACAATGATAAATCATATGTTACATAAACTTTGCTATAAAAAAGCAGAGAGCCAAGGATGGAAAGAAACCTGAAGGAAATATAACCCAGAAAGTAATGAGCTTTTCCTAGGAAGGAAGAATAGGGCAGTGGCAGGAGGAGAACATGTGAAAGGCAGGGATAAGAAGCCAACTGGATTCCAAATAACTTAAAAAAATACATTAGAGTTTTATTGAGTTATAATTGACATAACAATAAATTGCAGATGTTGAAAGTGTAAAATGTGATGTTTGACATCAGCATTCACCCATGAAATCTTCACCACAAAGTAATGAATATGCTTATCATTTCTAAAAGTTTCTTTCTGTCCACTTGTAATTCTCCCTCTAAACCCTCCTCATCCACCCTTCCATTCCCAGGCAGCCAATGGTCTGCTTTCTGTCACTGTAGATTAATTAGTATTTTCAAAAATTTTATGTGAATGCAGTCATGCAGTAGGCACTCTTTTAGGTTTGGCATGTTTCGCTCAACATGATTACATCTATATTGTAATTCATCTGTATTGTTGGGTGTATTATATCTATAGATAGCATCTATAGATTACATCTATATTGAGATTCATCTATACTGTTGGGTGTATCACTTGTTCCTGTCTTTTTATTGCTAAGTAGCATTCAGTTGCAGAGCCATACCACTGTGTTTTTATCCATTCTTCTGCTGACACGCATTTTGGTTGTTTACAGTTTTTGGCTGCTACAAATGAAGATGCTGTGAACATTTGTGCACAAACTTTTGTATAGCTGTATGCTTTATTTTCTTGGGTAAACACAAAGGAATGGGATGGCAAGATCATAGAATAGATATATGTTTAACTTTTTAAGAAACTACCAAACTGTTTTTCAAAGTGGTTGTATTATGTTACATTTGCACCAGCAGAACCAATTTCTGTGTTTTCACCAGTACTTGGTGGTGAGTCTTTTTGATTTTATCCATTTAAATGAGCATGTAGTGGAATTTAATTGTGTTTTAATTTTCATTTCCCTAGTGGCTAATGATGTTGAGCATCTTTTTGTGTGCTTATTTGCCATCTGTATGTCTTCTTTGATGAAGCATCTCTTCAAACATATTGTTTCCAATGAACTTTACATTAAATGTAAGTTATTTGAATATGCTACATAAAAGGCCTTTGTTGTCAGACTAAATAAATACGTACACACACAATCGATGTGCTTCTCGCATGAAACACACTTTATAAAGATACAAACAGATCAAAAGTAGAAGGGTGGAAAACCTGTACTGTCCATATTCTAAGTATAAGAAAGTTTGTGTAGCTTATTAATATATTAAAGAGTGACTTCAAGTCAAGAGTATTACCAGAGATAAAGAGGGATCTATTATAATGATAAAAGGGCTACTTCATGAAAAAACGTAGTATTCCTAAATGTACATATGCCTAATAAGATAATTTAAATATTATGACATAAAATTGACCTTTTAAGGGGAGAAATAGACAAAGATACAGTCAGAATTGGTCATTTAATACCCCCTCAACAATCGACAGAAAAATCAGTTGTAAAGTAAGAAAATTGAGCAACACTGTGTTCTCTGAGTTTCCTAGGTATGTGGTTTGGTTCTCAACGACTGTTACTTCAAATATTTCTCCCGTCCCATTACATTTTTATTCTCCTGGTATTGCAATTATGCATGTGATGTATGTTTTGATATCGTATTAGACTCCTTGGATGCTCTGTTATTGTTTTCACTCTTTTTCTTTTCTCTGGATTTCTGTTTGGCAAGTTTCTATTGACCTATCTTCAAGCTCACTCATTCTTTTCTTGGCTGTGTTCAGTTTACCCATGAACCCATCAGAAGCATTCTGCATTTCTATTATAGCGTTTGTGATTCCTAGCATTTCCTTTTAAAAATTTGAGTCCTTATAATAATCATAGTTATTTATAATTCTCTGTTGGTTACTCCAACATCTGTATTATTTCTGACTCTTGATCTAATGATTATCTCTTTGGATTCTGTTTTTCTTTCATTTTGTTCTGCCTTGTAGTTTTTTCTTGAAAGCTAGACATGCTGCTTTGGGTAATAGGAACTGAGCCAAACAGGCCTTTAGTGTGAGAATTTATATTAATTTGGCTAAGACTTGGATTGTGTTTAATATGTGCCGTAGTTACAGGTGCCAGAGACTTCAGGTTCTTGTATTATCCTTGTTTTTGAGTCATTTTGATTTTGGGCTTTTCTAAGTTCTTCCCTCAGTGCCGATGTTTTTGCAGCTCTTTTAGCTCTAAGGCCCTGTTATTATACTAGTATTCTCTTGGTGTAGTAGTAAGGTGTAGGAAAGAACATTCTGTAATCTAAGTCTCAGTCTATTAGTGGACCTGTGTCTCAGAGAGGTGAACTTCACAAGTGTTTCTTCAGTCATATTCTTTTTCCCCTCCAGCTCCCTTTCCTTTCCCTGGCTGCACCACTCCCAATCTATTTTCTTAAAGCGCTGACCTCTGTGGATTTCATTTTTTTCCCTCTTAGGTGAGACAGGAAGACTACAGCAGGCTAGAGAGGGAGGAATTCTCTTCCCCTAGCTGGTATAAGGCCCTGGCAAAATATTTTCCCCTGGAGAAGGGGCCTTTATTACAGATAAGGCTCTCACTGGGTATATTTTATAATGATTACCTTCCCTCTACCACCCCTTCCAGACCTATAAGCTGTATGATTCCTTTTACATGAAGTCCATGAACAGGCAAAATAATCCATGGGGCCAGAGATCAGAATATGTTTTCCTCTAGGATGGGAGAATTGACTGAAAGGGGCCCAATGGAAATTTTCAGGATTGAGAGAAATGCTTTGTATGTTGTTTTGGGAGTTAAAATTCATGAAACTGAACATTTTAAATCTGTGTATTTTATTATATGCAAATTATACTTCAATGGGAAAAAAAGAAAATCCAGCCTATAGATATGGAAAAACACAGCAGTGTTAACAGAGTGTCTGTAGTCATGAAGTCATGGAGAAGCCAGTACAGCCTGGCTGGCTGGTGGACTAGATGATCAGTAAATAGAATGATCATTTTATTATATATTGCCCAAATCACGACACTAGAATGAATCAAATAAAGCTCTATTGATAATTATGCCAGTACAAGAATTGGAAACTGCTCATGTCCTGGGCAAAGAGGGATGAATTGCTGCCCTATAACTAAGCATTTATAAAATGCCTCAGGCCATATGAGGTGACAGTGGCATATCAGCAACAGTCTGAATCCAGGAGTTGGATCTTATGAGTGATCTCAGGCGTCCTGTTTGATCTGATGCCACGTCAGGATCTATCAGCATGGCTGATACCACACAGCTGTGAAAGGGGTTTTAGAAATGCCTCCAGCCCTTCCAGTCTATGGGCTGCTGCCTTCCATGCCTGAAATCATACAGACTTCCTGGTAGGAAGACATTGACATCTCTGGGTTCAAAACTATTGTTAAAATGAAGCTAATTTCTCAATAGGATGAAAAATGGATCCTGCTTTCTCCTGCCCTGATAATATGAAAATGATGAATCTTCTTTACAACAGTCACCTTAAAAAAAAAAAGTATTGGAAGGCAACTGATTAATCTGTATTTATAAGAGCCATAGAGATTACAAACTATTAGTGTCACCTCTGGCTGCCAAAGATTTGAAGGGACTGAGGAAAGGGTCCTAAGTGACTAGGTTCTAACCATTCTTAAATATTAGAACATCAAGTTGGTGGGATTCAATTTACTAAAAGAGACATATGACTAGAATTCAGTCCTAGAAGGCATACAATGAGTAATATACATGTGTATATAAGTGCTATAGGGAGTAGAAAATACGTAGGAGGTGGATAATGCTCCAAAAGCTAGTGACCTTCCCTAGGGTTGTGGGAGGGAAGTGGGATTTAGAAGAGGGAATAGACGTCCTGCTCAGAGTTAGGAGGACAGAGATTCTTATAAATAAATAAGTTTATTTATAAATAAATACAGCCTCTGAGATAGAATAAGAGGCAGTCTTCCCATTTTTGTGCTGCTAAATAGGATCTCTTTTTCCCTAAACATGACCCCAGGGTGTCTATCCCAGGCTAAGGAAACAGGAGGGGGTGATTCTGGTCCCAGGAAGGTGAGGCGTACTTGGTTCTGATGTCCCTGTGCTTTTTCCAGTGTGATATCATGCCTTTGCATGACAAGGGACTTAGAGTCCAATCTTGCATCTTCATGGCCTCATGACTACAAACACTGCTAACATTGCTGTGTTTTTCCATATCTTTAGGCTGGATATTCTTTTTGTCCTATTGAAGCATAATTTACTTGAAGTCTCAAGGGACTTAGAGTCCAGTCTTGCCTTTGTCATTTACAAGCTGTGTGACTTAGGAGATGTTGTTTTGCTTCTCTGAGCCTCTGAAATGTCTGAATTCCATACTAAATTCAAATGTTAGTATTCTCTGGCTCTCATTTTAAGAAACCCACACTTTTGGTGCCCGTTCACCTGGAAAGTATGATCTCTTGGCATCCTGTTTCTAGGTACTGAAAAGGAGTAGGCTGGGGTTGTGTTGACCAAGATGTTTCCTTCCTGCTCCCAGGTTTGAACCAAGTCTCAAAGTGCCCTGAGTCCTGGTTCATGGAGCTGCTGGTTCCCACTCTTGGACTCTCCAACAGGAACACCATGGACTGTTAATGGGCACCACTGGCATCCAGCCCAAGTGGGTGATTTAGGGCAACTTTCTGTGGAGACTGAGACTCCTGTGTGTAGCTGTACCAGTGTGGGGGCTATTGGCTTCTCTTGCTTAGCTTCTGTTGTTTTGCTGAACATTTTTGTTGATGGATGAAGACACCCTCACATTACCCAATAGGTTAAATTGAAGCAGTTTCTACATGCACACCATCCTTTGATAATAAATGTTTTGAAAACTTAAAGTCTAAGGCATTGTGTTAATCTGGATAAGCTAGGTTACACTTTGATAATAAATAAACCCCCAAATCTCAGTGGTTTAACAGCAGAAGTTGATGTGGCTCACTTAAACACTGCTGGAAATGCAAAATCATGAATATGTTTTTACAGATGCATTTTTTTCTATGATGCTATCAAGAATCTGCCCACTCCAGCTCCTTGCCTCTCTTTCTACAGATACTTTCTCCCTACCTACAGGGACTCAGTTAATTTCTCTTTCTTCATCACCATGCTACTTCCTATTTTATCTCTTGGGCTTCTTTATGTCCCCAAACTGGCAGCAGAGGAGGCTAGATTCCTAGTTCCCAGCTCCTGGGGTTATTCTGATAATTGTCTGATTGCCCTCCCTAAATGGGCTTGATTCTTGGGGTGCTGTGGGCTTGGTCAGTCATTCCCAAGGGCCTGGCTTAGGTTTGGGGGGCACAATAATAAGCCTAAGATTGTGACTTGTGTATCTCAAGAGTGATCTTGTGTACAAAACAATGTGAAATCTGGAGTCGGAGTTACATCCATACAGGGGCAGCAGAGAAGGGGGCACCAAGCTGGGAGCTGAGTGAGAGGGAACTACAGGGTCTGTGTGTGAGGAAGGTTAGTGTAGGCAGAAGGAAAGAAATAGAGGAGGACTTCCCTGAAGCAGCATCCTGGGACTATGTCTTAGTTCATTTGGGTAGCCGTAAAAAATACAGTAGACTGGTTGGCTTATAAACAACAAAAATTTATTTCTCATGGTTCTGGAGGCTGGTAAGTTCAAGATCAAGGTGCTGGCAGAGTTGGTGTCTGGTGAGGGCGTACTTCTTGGTACACAGATGGCATCTTCTCTCTGTGCTCTCCCATGGTGGAAGGGGCAAGGCAGCTCCCTGGGGTCCCTTTTATAAAGGCACCAATCCCATCCATGAGGTCTCTACCTTCATGATCCAACCACCTCCCAAAGGCACCACTCCTAATACTATCTCCTTGGAGCTTAGGATTTCAACATATGAATTGGTGGGGGTGGGGGGTCGACACCGACATTCAGACCATAACAGACCACTTAAAGGGACTGTCAGAGAGGAAACTCTACCTGCAACATGGAAACAGTGTAGGTATTCAGCAATAAGGAGCACAAGGTATTACAAAGGGCACAGAGAATGTTCCTTTGTCCCTGGTTTGTAATTCATGATTTTCTTCTTCAGATAACATCCAGATCAACCTGACCCTTTTCCTTTTATACCAAAGACTCACTGAACTTACCTCTTCCATCATCTTGTCTCCCCCCCCAGTGTTTGCTGGATCTGTCACATGAAAATACCTTTTTTAGGGCTGAATCAAAGAACGAGAACATATAAGCCATGTAGCAGTCCCTGGCACAAGAGGATAATTTCCTGGTCTAGACACCCAGGTTGGGAGTATGTGATGTGGTGTGACTCCAATCTGGATACTCTAGGCTACCTGCAGGAAAGATTAGTCAGGCCATGTCCTCTTAGAGGTCTTCACATTACATATACTTTTGTCTCCTAAGGATGAAGAATCCAAGCAGCCATTCTGGTATTGATATACTTGAAAGCAGAAAACTTCCTTGTTCATGTTCCATTTTGAAGAACATAGTACTTCCAACAGGAGACAAGTCTTGTGGACATTTTAGTTTCTGATTTTCTATTGAACGCTGACTTTTCTCTCCTTTAAGTCATTTAATCAGCTACTGTTTCTATTTTCTACAGGTTGTTAAAGATAGTTTCAATGTGTTACATTTCTAAGAAAAATATTTCTGACTAAATTTCCACCTTAGTTCCCGATAGTTTTTGTGTGCTGACTAGGTCATAAAGGTTTCTGGAAGCTAAATCAGACATATTAGTGTGTGACTAAAGTCGTTTAAATCTATATCTATATATCTGTGATATCTGTTGCAAAGATGAGAATGAGTTTTAAATTGATCTTTAAGGTGTTGAACAGCTGTGTCCACTGAAACATTTTAGACATTTTTTTGAACTCATCACTTCATGTCATAGGTTGATCAACTTTTATATTTTCTCTATCCATGGTTTTCTTTTCAATGTGGTGCATGCAGCCCAGATGGATTTGTACGAGATCAATATCTTTGGCTCTGAGCATGTCTTTGGTGTGGGAGATAAATCTTGTATATTAGGAACATCATTGAAATTTGTTGATTTTCTTGGTGGTGGTTGCTTTGTTTCTGAATCTGTTATTGGAAGCACATCTATGTACTGTCTAAGACAGTGGAACATTTTATTTTTATGAGAGTGCTTTATTTATTTATTTTATTGAATTTTAGGTTTTGGGGTACATGTGAAGAACATGCAAGATTGTTGCATAGGTACACACGTGGCAGTGTGATTTGCTGCCTTCCTCCCCATCACCTATATCTGGCATTT
>NW_016107370.1:519142-531863 GCF_001604975.1 Cebus imitator | reverse complement strand
GTGCAGAAGCTGTGGAGTTTGATTAGGTCCCATTTGTCTATTTTGGCTTTTGTTGCCAATGCTTTTGGTGTTTCAGTCATGAAGTCCTTGCCTACGCCTATGTCCTGAATGATTTTGCCTAGATTTTCTTCTAGGGTTTTTATGGTATTAGGTCTTATGTTTAAGTCTTTAATCCATCTGGAATTAATTTTAGTATAAGGTGTCAGGAAGGGGTCCAGTTTCTGCTTTCTGCACATGGCTACCCAGTTTTCCTAACACCATTTATTAAACAGGGACTCCTTTCCCCGTTGCTTGTTTTTGTCAGGTTTGTCAAAGATCAGATGATTGTAGATATGTTGTGGTGCCTCCGAGGCCTATGTTGTATTCCTTTGGTCTATATCATTGTTTTGGTACCAGTACCATGCTGTTTTGATTACTGTAGCCTTGTAGTATAGTTTGAAGTCTGGTAGTGTGATGCCTCCCGCTTTGTTCTTTTTGCTTAGAATTAACTTGGCTATGCGGGCTCTCTTTTGGTTTCATATGAAGTTTAAGGTGTTTTTTTCCAGTTCTGTGAAGAAGGTCATTGGTAGCTTAATGGGCATAGCGTTGAATCTGTAAATTAGTTTGGGCAGTATGGCCATTTTCACAATATTGATTCTTCCTCACCATGAACATGGAATGTTTCTCCATCTGTTTGTGTCCTCTCTTATTTTGTTGAGCAATGGCTTATAGTTCTCCTTGAAGAGATCCTTTACGTTCCTTGTTAGTTGTATTCCTAGGTATTTTATTCTCTTTGTGGCAATTGTGAATGGCAGTTTGTTCTTGATTTGGCTCTCTTTAAGTCTGTTATTGGTGTATAGGAATGCATGTGATTTTTGCACATTGATTTTGTATCCTGAGACTTTGCTGAAGTTGCTTATCAGTTTCAGGAGATTTGGGGCTGAGATGATGGGGTCTTCTAGATATACAATCATGTCGTCTGCAAATAGAGACAATTTGACTTCCTCCTTTCCTATTGAATACCCTTTATTTCGTTTTCTTGACTGATTGCTCTGGCTGGAACTTCCAGTACTATATTGAATAGGAGTGATGAGAGAGGGCATCCTAGTCTAGTGCCAGATTTCAAAGGGAGTGCTTCCACTTCTTGCCCATTCAGTATGATATTGGCTGTTGGTTTGTAGTAAATAGCTTTTATTATTTTGAGATATGTTCCGTCAATACCTAGCTTATTGAGGGTTTTTAGCATAAAGGGCTGTTGAATTTTGTCAAAGGCCTTCTCTGCATCAATTGAGATAATCATGTGGTATTTGTCTTTGGTTCTGTTTATGTGGTGAATTACGTTTATAGACTTGTGTATGTTGAACCAGCCTTGCATCCCCAGGATGAAGCCTACTTGATCATGATGGATAAGCTTTTTGATGTGCTGTTGCAATCGGCTTGCCAGTATTTTATTGATGATTTTTGCGTCTATGTTCATCATGAATATTGGCCTGAAGTTTTGTTTTCTTGTTGAGTCTCTGCCTGGTTTTGGTATCAGGATGATGTTGGTCTCATAAAATAATTTGGGAAGGATTCACTCTTTTTGTATTGTTTGGAATAGTTTCAGAAGGAATGGTACCAGCTCCTCTTTGTATGTCTGGTAGAATTCGGCTGTGAACCCCTCTGGACCTGGGCTTTTTTTGGGTGGTAGGCTCTTAATTGCTGCCTCAACTTCAGACCTTGTTATGGGTCTGTTCAGGGTTTCGGCTTCTTCCTGGTTTAGGCTTGGGAGGAGGCATGTGTCCAGGAGTTTATCCATTTCTTCCAGGTTTACTAGTTTATGTACATAGAGTTGTTTGTAATAATCTCATGATGGTTTGAATTTCTGTGGAATCTGTGGTGATATCCCCTTTATCGTTTTTTATTGCATCAATTTGGTATTCTCTCTTTTCTTTTTTATTAATCTGGCTAGTGGTCTGTCTATTTTGTTGATCTTTTCAAAAAACCAGCTCCTGGATTTATTGATTTTTTGAAGGGTTTTTTCTGTCTCTATCTCCTTCAGTTCTACTCTAGGTTTTGAGTTTTTTTGATCTTGCTCCTCTAGCTCTTTCAATTTTGACGATAGGGTGTCAATTTTTGATCTCTCCTTGCTTCTCATGTGGGCACTTATTGCTATATATTTTCCTCTAGAGACTGCTTTAAATGTGTCCCAGGGATTCTGGTATGTTGTGTCTTCATTCTTGTTGGTTTCGAAGAACATCTTTATTTCTGCCTTCATTTCATTGTTTATCCAGTCAACATTCAAGAGCAAGTTGTTCAGTTTCCATGAAGCTGTGCGGTTCTGAGTTAGAGTTTGAATTCTGAGTTCTAACTTGATTGCACTGTGGTCTGAGAGACTGTTTGTTATGATTTCCGTTCTTTTGATTTGCTGAGGAGTGATTTACTCCCAATTTTGTGGTCAGTTTTAGAGTAGGTGTGATGTGGTGCTGAGAAGAACGTATATTCTGTGGATTTGTGGTGGAGCGTTCTGTAAATGTCTATTAGGTTTTCTTGGTCCAGGTCTGAGTTCAAGTCCTGGATATCCTTGTTAATTTTCTGTCTGGTTGATCTGTCTAACATTGACAATGGGGTGTTAAAGTCTCCCACTATAATTGTGTGGGAGTCTAAGCCTCTTTGTAAGTCATTAAGAACTTGCCTTATGTATCTGGGTGCTCCTGTATTGGGTGCGTATATATTTAGGATCATTAGCTTTTCTTGTTGCATTGATCCTTTTAGCATTATGTAATGTCCTTCTTTGCCTCTTTTGATCTTTGTTGCTTTAAAGTCTATTTTATCAGAGATGAGAATTGCAACTCCTGCTTTTTTTTGCTCTCCATTTGCTTGGTAAATCTTCCTCCATCCCTTTATTTTGAGCCTTTGTGTATCCTTGCATGTGAGATGGATTTCCTGGATACAGCACACCGATGGGTTTTGGCTTTTTATCCAATTTGCCAGGCTGTGTCTTTTGATTGGAGCATTTAGTCCATTTACATTTCGGGTTAATATTGTTATATGTGAATTTGATACTGCCGTTTTGGTGCTAGCTGGCTGTTTTGCCCATTAGTTGATGCTGATTCTTCATTGTGTTGATGCTCTTTACCATTTGGCATGTTTTTGGAGTGGCTGGTAGTGGTTGTTCCTTTATATGTGTAGAGCCTCTTTCAGGAGATCTTGTAAAGCAGGCCTGGTGGTGACAAAATCTCTGAGTACTTGCTTTTTTGCAAAGGATTTTAGTTTTCCTTCACTTATGAAGCTTAGTTTGGCTGGTTATGGGATTCTGGGTTGAAAGTTCTTTTCTTTAAGGATGTTGAATATGGGCCCCTACTCTCTTCTGGCTTGCAGGGTTTCTGCTGAGAGATTTGCTGTGAGTCTGATGGGCTTCCCTTTGTGGGTAACCTGACCTTTCTCTCTGGCTACCCTTAGTATTTTCTCCTTCATTTCAACCCTGGTGAATCTGATGATTATGTGCCTTGGGGTTGCTCTTCTTGAGGAATATCTTTATGGTGTTCTCTGTATTTCCTGGACTTGAATATTTGCCTGCCTTGCTAGGTTGGCGAAGTTTTCCTGGATAATATCCTGAAGAGTATTTTCCAGCTTGGATTCATTCTCTTTGTCACATTCAGGTACACATATCAAACATAGATTAGGTCTTTTCACATAGTCCCACATTTCTTGGAGACTTTGTACATTCCTTTTTACTCTTTTTTCTCTAATCATGCCTTCTCGTTTTGTTTCATTGAATTGATCTTCGACCTCTGATATTGTTTCTTCTGCTTGGTCAATTCGGCTGTTGAAACTTGTACATGCTTTGTGAAGTTCTCATGTTGTGTTTTTCAGCTCCATCAATTCACTTATATTCCTTCCTAATTTGTCCATTCTCGTTAGCATTTTGTCAAATCTTTTTTCAAGGTTTTTAGTTTCTTTGCATTGGGTTAGAACATATTCTTTTAGTTCACAGAAGTTTCTTACTACCCACCTTCTGAAGTCTGATTCTGTCATTTCATCACACTCATTCTCCATCCAACCTTGTTCCCTTGCTGGTGAGGAGTTGTGATCCCTTGTAGGAGGAGAGGTGTTCTGGTTTTGGGTGTTTTCATTCTTTTTGCGCTGGTTTCTTCCCATCTTTATGGATTTATCTACCTGTCGTCTTTGTAGTTGCTGACTTTCAGATTGGGTCTCTGAGTGGACGTTCTGTTTGTTGATGATGAGGTTATTTCTGTTTCTTAGTTTTCCTTCTAACAGTCTGGCCCCTCTGCTGTAGGTCTGCTGAGGTCCACTCTAGCCCTGTTTGCCTGGGTATTGCCTGCAGCAGCTGCAGAACAGTAAGAATTGCTACCACTTTCTTCTTCTGCTATCTTTGTCCAGAAGGATACCCGCCAATGTCAGTCTGATCTCTCCTTTATGAGGTGATTCTGGATATACAGGGGTCAGGGAGCTGCTTGAGGAGACAGTCTGTCCTTTATAGGAGCTCAAGTGCTGAGCTGCAAGCTCCATTGTTCATTCAGAGCTGCTGGGCAGGTACGTTTAGGTCTGTTGCAGCAGAACTCATAAACCAATTTTTGTTCCCAGGTGCTCTGTCCCAGGGAGTTAGGGCTTTATTTATGACTTTCCATTGTGCTGCTGCCTTTTTTTTTTTCAGGGCTGCCCTGCCCAGCAAGGAGGCAGTCTGGTCACTGTCTGCCTGCAGAGGCTTTGCTGAGGTGCTGTGGGCTCTGCCCAGCTGCCGTGTGAACTTCCCTGCAGTCTTTTTTATATGGGTGTAGTTAGAACTGCCTTGGCAATGGTGGCCCGCCTCTGTATTGGCAGACTCTCTCTGTAATGGCAGGTTGCCTTGGCAACAGCAGGCAGCCTCCCTCAGCAATGGTGGGTTGCCTTGGCAGTGGCAGGCTGCCTCAGCAATGGCGGACTACCTCCTTAGTGGTGGAGTGCCTCGGTAATGGCGGACGCCCCTCTCCCACAGAGCTGTACCTTCCTGAGTTAGTGCGCTTACTGTGAAACTCTCAATCCAGAGAGTTTCTGATTGCTGCTCTTTTGTGGGGGTGGGACCAGCTGAGCCTGATCACCTGGCTCCCTGCCTCAGAGCCTTTTTTTTCTTTTTTAGTTGAACAGTCGACTCTATCCCAGTTGCCTGTTTAAAGGGCGCCGGGATCTGTGTGATTTCCCCTGCAATGGCTCACTGCGCTGGCTTAAACAGCAGCACTGAGATTCATGGCGCATTTTTGCCCAGGAATCTCCTGGCCTGTCTCCCTGTTCAGTCTCCTCTTCAATCAGATGAATGGGTGACTTCCCAGGGCTCCAACCGCCAGCCAAAAGGGCACCAGACCAGTGTATTTTGTATGGAGAACCGCTGGCCGGGGTGCCAACAAAGCAGCCACGCGGGGCAAAGCAGCCACGCAGACCAGAAGACCAAAAGAACCGTGTCAGCCAAAACAGTCGCTGGCAACCCGTGGGGCTCCTCCACCTGGGAATCTTCTGGTCTGTGGGCAATAAAAATGTGGCGTCCACTCACCCTCTGCGCTTTCACTGGGAGCTGCAACTCTGAGCTGTTTCTAAATGGCCATCTTGGATCTCCACCCCCTCCCCCCGGAACGTTTTATAAAATATAATTTGAGAACATAACTTCCATCACCCAATAATGCTGTTGGACTTTTGAAAGGTAGATTTGTTTCCTCTGAAGGAGACCAGTCATTTCTGCAGTACACCTGAGTCCGTGTGTCACTGAATTGTGTTCCCTGAGCTCTACTCTGTGAATCCTTGAATTGCTTGGTGAAAGGGTACTGCTGTAAATGCATGTAGTGAGTTGAATTGTGATGCTGAAAAGATATGTCCACCTGAACATTCAGAATGTGTTCTGGAGGGAAGGGTCTCTGCAGATGTAATTAAAGTAAGAATCTTGAAAGGCGATCATCTCAGATTTGCGTGGGCACTAAATTCAATGGTGAGTCCTTAGAAGAGAAGGAGAGCAGACACAAACACATACAAAAAACCATGTGAAGATGGAGGCAGACTCTGGAGTTATGCTTCTAAAAATCCAGGAATGACAAGGATTTGGCAGCTACCAGAGGCAAGGGAAAAGCAGGAGATGCATTCTTTCTCAGCGCTTCCAAAGAGAATCGACTTTGCTGAGATGGTGATTTCAAGCTTCTGGTCTCCAGAACTTCAAGGGAATAAATTATGTTGTTTTAAGACACCAAGTCAGGCCTGGCATAGTGGCTCACACCTGTAATTCGACGCTTTGGAAGGCCAAGGTGGAAGAACTGCTTGAGCCCAGGAGTTTGAGACCAGTCTGGGCAACATGGTGAGACCCTACCTCTACAAAATATAAAAAGTCAGCCAGCCCTGGTGGTACAAGCTTGTGGTCCCAGCTACTTGGGAGGCTGAAGTCGGTGGGTTGCTTGAGTCTGGGCAGTAGAGGCTACAGTGAGCTGCCTGGGCAACACAGCAAGACCCTGTTTTAAAAAAAAATGACACCAAACCTGCATTAATTAATTATGGCCACCCTAGGAGACTAATACGATGAAAGTTAAATGAAATATTTTACATATGGTAAGAAGCTTGTTACTTAAAGCAGGGGCTGGCAAACTGTAGTCCCGTGGGCTAATCTAGCCGCTGCCTGTTTTTGTAAATAAAGTTTTATTGGAACACAGCCATGTTCATTCATGTATATATCATCTATGTCTACTTTTGTGCTGCAACAGTGGAGCTGAGGAGTTGCAGCAGAAGCTTTAAGGCCCACAGAGATGAATATATTTAAAAATTTTTGATGGGTAGAAATACAAATTTAGTTAAGAAAGGGACAGTGGTAGATAGGAAATCCTGTGGTGACTGCTTTGGCTACCCCTAATAATACCTTCTTTGAAAATCTGAATGTTCATAGCTTGAATTTGCTTAAAGCAAATTCACATTTCTCCTATGGAAGTAGAGATATTGATTAAAAGAGGTTCAACAAAAGCAACTGATCTATAGGATTTGTGTAGCCTCAAGGTAGATTGTTTAGTTCAACCTCCTCATTTTGACTTCTTGGACTTAATGTGAATTGGAAGCATTATTAGGTTGGTAGGATCGAGTAAGCAATAAACATACTCTGAGAATAAGGAAAAGAGCTATCTATCATTGTATTGAAGGTCCGTCTCTCTCAGGTGGTCCTGGGTGCTTCTTATTTGATTAGTAATGAGAATGCAATTGGATAGGCTTTCTGTCTTGAGTGTGTGAAGTTCTCTCAGATTCTGAACAAGAGATGTGGTAACTGAATTGAAATAGCACACAATAGCTTATTTATTTTCCTTATTTAGTACACAAAAATGCATAACTCTTTTGTTGAGGAAGTCTTCCTTAACGATGATGTGTGTTTTTCTCCTTTTTGGAAAGTTTTCCAGGAAAATAAAGATTTAGAAATTTGGTCATTGAGTTTCTTCTCAAATGTTCCTGAAAAAGACCCCTCTTATAAAAATTGTTCATACCTCTTGAAAATCGACTTCAAGGGATTTATCTAAGGAAATAATCAAACATTTAATTCCAAAGATGTTCATCAGAGCACTGTTTATAGCAATGAAAAGCTGCAAGAAACCTACATTTAAAACAACAATTAAGAAGAGGTTAAATAAGTTACAGTGCTTTCATGTTTTGAGTTAATTATAGAATATTTACTGACATGGAAAGATGCTCTTGATATAAGCTCAAGTGAGAAAAAAAACTAGAAAACAATAGTATATTGTATAGAACAAACACACACTCAGAAAAACAGGTGAAAGGTTTAGGTCTTTTAAAAATATTCTCTTGCTTATCTCTATTTTCTATTTTTTGATGAATACTTTAGTAATAAAAATAAGTTAATTTAAGTGAAATGAGCAGACTGTCATTTTAAATACTTTTATTTAGAGTTGAGAATTTGTAGTTGACATAAAAATAGCTTTTTTCTTTCTATAAAAATTAATAATGTACTTAAACTATTGCTCACTAGGAGAGTATATCTGAGTAAGTCACTTTCTCTCTCCAAGCCTCAGTTTCTTCATCTGGAAATGAGAGAATTAAATTGACTGAATCTCTAAGTTCCTGATCAGCTATGCCATTCTGAGCACTGTGAGTTAATGTTCAGAGCAGCATATTCCTTGAGCCAGCTTCTTTTTTAGCCTGGAAGCCTTGGGCTAGGTTGGATCTTCTATGAGGGGGGCTTCTCTCTCTCTCTCTCTCTCTCTCTCTTTTGAGACAGAGTCTCACTCTTTTGCCCAGGCTTGAGCGTAGTGGCATGATCTTGGCTCACTGCAACCTCCACCTTCCGGGTTCAAGCAATTCTCTGCCTCAGCCTCCCAAGTAGCTGGGATTATAGGTGCCTGCCACCACACCCGGCTAATTTTTGTATTTTTAGTAGAGACGGCATTTCACCATCTTGGCTAGGCTGGTCTTCAACTCCTGACCTCGTGATCCACCGCCTCAGCTTCCCAAAGTGCTGGGATTACTGGTGTCTGCCACCGTGCCCGGCCTCTCTTTTTTTTTTTTAAAAAAATCTTGTCTTGATCAAGTTATGGTAATGCATTTTCTTAGAAAAAACATTTCTACTTTAAAAATTTAATTTGTACTAATCATCCCCAGGCAGAGAGCCTGCAATAAACTTGGTGTCAATTTCATGTTTTGCTGAAGTTTATGAAGTGTTTTGTTTTGTTTCAGATTTCTCTCTCTCTCTCTCTCTCTCTCCTCCTCTCCCTCTCTCCCCCCTCCCTCTCCCTCCCTCCCTCCCTCTCTCTCTCTCTCTCTGTGTGTGTGTGTGTGTGTGTGTGTGTGTGTGTGTGTGCATTTTCTAAGGATCATCAGCTGCACAAATAGTTTTTCAGAAAATATAAGCCCTGAGCCTTACATTTGACCTCTAAAATTTTTGTTCTCCTCACTCAAATTTAATGGGGTCATCTTTTTCTTTCTGTCTCTCTCTTTCTCTTTACAAGATATACTCCTGTAATGTGTTGCACCATTTCCCCAAGATGTTTAAGTTGCTTCAGGGTAAGCATTGTAATTTTGCTAATTTTATATGCTGTTCATATCTTGCCCAGTGTTATGTGCAGTGAACAGTAAGGATTTTAGGTTTGAATTAAAGACCCACAGGCCCTTTCAGATGCAACCATGTCTACAGAAGGTGGAATACTTTCAATCATGCTGTATTTTTTTTACCCTGAGTTTCTCCTTTTGCTGGAAATTGAAATCAGCTAGGAACAAGAACAGGATGTGTTTTTGTGCATTAATATGCTGAAACATTTTTGACATTGGGGCATAGATATTGAGAAAAATAATTCCTAGGACTATTCGTTCATTCCTTGAGTCTATAAATGCTTACTGAGTTTTGTTCACAATGATGTGGGTACAAAGATGGGGAGGAGGATAATGAGAAAGAGTTGAAGTGTTACACAGACTCCATGTGGCATCTATCCATCAATTTATCCATCTGTCCATCTCTCCTTCCCCCCATGTGCCCATTCATTCATCCGTCTATCCTATGAATATCAGTTGTGAGCCTACTTAGTTTATAGCATTGTCCTAGGCATTTGGGGTGTAGTAAGAATAGACACGCAATGTTTCCTGCTTTGTTGAAGGTATAGCTTATCACATAGTGGGTGACAGATCAACAATGAGTAAACAAGTTAATATCATTAAGAAAATGCTATGAAGAAAAACAGCACAAGGAAAAGGCATAGAGGCTGACAGCAGCAGCTGGGGAAGGTTCTATGAGGAGGTGATCTAGGGAGAGCTTGGGATGGGGTGAAGGGTACAGAGAAAGGAGCACTGGACTGAGAGTCAGGCTGAGTTCTCATTTTGACTTGTCACTAACTACACAGCATGGACAACTTCTTCAGCATCTCTGCCTCACCTGATTACTGATTAAATAAAATGATGTATGCAGTAGTAACATTCCAGAGCAATGTATTGTTATTAATAATGTTAAGGCCTGTCGTATGAGTAGCATTTAAAGGATCAATGGAAATGTTATGTGTAGAGACTTCGAGTATTTCCTGCTTGCTCATGGCTGTAGATAGCCAAGCCCAACCTTTCTGGAGTTCTACAAATTGTTTTGTATTCTCAGTGTTTTGAGGTCTTTTCCTTGGAAACTCCTTGATATATTTTTCCAAGGAAAAGACCTCAAAATGCTGAGAATATAAAACAGGAGGAAGCATTCAATCTCTTCACAGGATGAAGTGTATGTGTTAGCACATGTATGTGTGTGTTGGGGGGGGTCTTCTGAATGTGACAGAGACAACCAGCAGTGTTTCCCAAAGCACAACAAAACAGTTTATTTAAAAACAACGCATTCAGCACTGTGTTTGGTACACAAGGCAATGAGGCAGGCACATTCGAACTTCACAAGTACATTTGGGGAGCTGTCGAAGCAAACCGTTGCATTTTCTTCACAAACTACAGTCACAATATACACTCAATTTCCTCTATCCTTGTTCACCAAGAAGGCAGAAGATATTTACAAGTTCCTCAGTCTAGCAGTGCTGGCTTCTCTTGGGTCTCTGTGGCCCCCACAGTCTGGCAGCTTGTTTCCAAGGGCAGGCAAGGCTGCCTGTCACAAGAGAGGTCAGTCTGATTCGTAAGGCCCTCGGTTTCTTCCAAAGAGAAAGAGAACTTCTGATAGAGTTGGGAAAGAGGGAAGCCTTCAATATCAGTATCTCAGCATAAAATGGCATTTTCTAAAACAAATGCATTAAGTGTGTGAGTGAGGGGGTGGGGGGGCAGGGAATCATGGTATTAATAATATAAGAAGTATTTATTTTCCCTGACACATACTTCTTGCTCATTTATTTAATAACTTACATTCTCTGTTCTACTTTTTCACCTTTTGGCTTCATCATTACTCTTAAAGAGCTTTGTTCCTCATTCTATACTGATATACTATTCTTTAAAATGATGCTAAAATGAAATGGTGAAAACAAAGTGAGAGATATCACACACATTCTTTTGTCTTGACTTCTAATTTATGCTTTCACAATGGATTGTCAATGTCCATCTAACCAACAGAAGCAGCAGTGTGGTGTAGCAGAATCAGTGGTTGGGAGACCCAGACTCTGATTCCGCTTAGCTAGCTTTGCAGATAAGTCACTCCAACTTCCTGAACCTCACTTGTCTCATCTCCACATGAAGGACGTTGATCTGGAATCCTGATCTGAGATAGCATCTGCATCTGTAAGGTTTTGCTATGGACTTAGGTGGTTGTCCCACGTGAGTAAATGATAGAGTATTGTGATGTTTCAATACACTTGTGTGTGTCTTGCGAGAATTTCAGTGCTAACTAATGATGCTTGGTAACTGGATCTCAGCCTGTCAGTAAACTTCTCCCAGGGCCCTTGGCTGTAAGGGCTCTTGTGCTTTTTTGCACAGTATGAGTTCAGATCTGGATCTTGAAATATGGCAAAAGAGCATTTCTAATATGGGTTACAGTTATTCTCAGTCTTACAAAATGGTCTAGATCCCATATTTCAGAGGGAAACTGTCTGTTCTTTCTTCAAGTACTTCAATGACTTTATTCTACTTACACATATTGACCAAACCTCTCTCCCACTGTCTGCCAATTTTTCTTCCCTACCAATTTTCTTCCCTAAGGCTAAAAATATTATGGGAGTGGCTGGTTCCTCAGTAACAGTTTTGCTGTGAATTTGTTCACAATAAAACAAGGCCTACCTGCCAAGTCCCTTGTGCTTGCAGCTGTGGACTTCTCTGTTTCATGTCAGGAAAGGAGCCAAAGGGTGAAGGCATACTTGTTCTCAGGCTGCATGTAACTTCTTGGGAATACAGACAAATATCTGAACATGTAGCTGACTCATTTAAAATAAAATATAACTTGCTCAATGTAGATAAACAAGCTCCTTTCAATGACCATTAGGAAGAAAGCAAACAGATATAACCTGGCATTTTACATATAGTATAATGTCCAACTTGTATTTTAAGCATTTATGCTTTAGAAATGCCTTACGGAACTCATAGGGTATTTTATTACAGCAAGGAAAGGAGATTTGGTCCTTCAGGATCTAATTTTGATTTACTACATGCAGAATAACAACTTATGGCCACTCACTGTGTCCAAGGAATTAGGAAAATTTTTTTTCCCCAGCATTGCCTTCCAAAAGATTTAATTAAGCCCACCTAAGAATGGCTTCTACCAGAAAAACTTCCAATTTGCAAACAAAGCTTGTTCTGTGGATTACCAGGGTATCTGATTTCTAAACACTCAGCTGGAAGTATATTCACAGCTAGTGGTGAGGAAGGACAGTTGCTCTATTGCTCAATGCCAGAGGACTGCAGTAGCCAAATGTGTGTTAGTAGATTTTTGTTTTTCATGGTCCAGTCTTGTATTAGCTTAGCAACAGCAAAGCATCACATGACAACTTATCCTGAAAAGTTTGTCCAGTCATTATGAACTTGCCCAGAAATATTCCTACTTAGTGGTATTTCTTGACCACTGGAAACTTTTCTGAGGGTAAATCAACTCCAGCTGAGTGCAGCTTAAACTCTAGGCATGATGTTTACCTCGTTGGGTAGAGACTTCGGAACTTCAGAGCCTTTCCAGATATATAGAGCCAAGTGAGCTTACAGCGTGCCTTGTTCTTCCCCTGCTCCTTTGCAGAAACTATTTTATGGATGCCTGTAATTTTGTGTGTGTGTGTGTGTGTGTGTGTGTGTGTGTGTCAGAAGGATGGGGGGGGCAAGTGGATAGGGAAAATGACAAAGGTGGGGAAACAAG
>NW_016107370.1:497497-518722 GCF_001604975.1 Cebus imitator | reverse complement strand
TTGAAAACATTTTGTTGTGTTTTCAGCTGGTTGACATTAAGTTAGTAGCTTGAAATTGGCTGAGATGAGAGTATTTACACCATGGAAATTGGTAGGTGCTAAAAATCTGGGTTCCACTGTTTTCCAGAGCCAGTTGTTAAACATTTGGCAGCACACCAAAGAGCTAAAACTGTCTGAGAATCACACAGAAGAAGAATCAGAGGAATCCTTTGGTATCACTGTTGCCTAAAGCCTTTCTATGTGCACAGCTATAGAAAGAAGTCTGGTCAAAACTTCATTAGGATGGTGGCGCATTATCTAACAGAGGCAGGTACAAGGCCACTAGTAATAACTGACTACCCCTCATATACTGGGTTAGTCTTAGAACTGGGGTCTCTTGAATTTCCTTTATTGATTGGTTTCATTTTAGCCTGAATAGCTTTGCGTTTTGGATATCACCTGAGGTTGATAAATCAGACCCCTTAGAGAAATATTTTAGGCTCTAGGAATGACTTCCAAATGGAATCTGCGTGACTATTTAAGTTCCCTGCTTCTCAATCTCACCAGTTCTAAAGATGAGTGACCTGAGATCTGTCTCTTAGTTTGAAATGTAAAGAGGGAAATATGAAGAGCTGGACTTGAGATAAAGCGTGTATTAAAGCTATGCTCTCCACCTTGTCTTTGCATCCCTTCTGACTAAACTGATCAGTTACTATTTGCTTATAAATTAGCAGCTGGTCAATTCAGCTGAAACAGTTGAATTGTTGAATCACTAAGACTGTGTCTATATTGCCATTTACCATGATAACTTCAAGGAACATGTGAAACCAATGGCACAAGGAGGGACAAACATTTAGCTACTTTGTTCAAAATGGTATAGATAACTCCCGAGATATATATTATTTGTTTTCAAATGCTGGCCACATGAATCACCTGGGAATCTTTTTAAGTTGAACTTATCCCAGGACATTATGAATCAAAGGTCTGGAGTGGGGAGCAAGAGTTGTATTTTGAAGAGTTGCTTATTTCATACAGCTGTGTTTGCTGGGGATCAGCTGCATAATCTGAGTCCTAACCCCAGAACCCCACGGTTACCTTTAACTGAAGTCAGTTAATCTGCAGCAGCTCTTCACTGTGACGCCACTGTCATCAACAACAAGAGAATAGGCTTCATTGAGGAACATCTATTCAAACACATATGTCTTCAATCATAAGTCATCACAATAAAAATAAATTTTTAGAAGTACTGCATAATACAACAATACGTAATACAATAATGACTTCTAAAATGTTTCCTATTTCAAATGTTGTATCTATGTGGCAAAGCAATTGGAGCGTGAGCGAGGCATAATGAGTCATTTTGGTGCTTGGTACCAACTGATCTGTGGCCTTGATTAATTAGGCCACAGAGTCCAGACAGGTCAATCAACTGGCCAAGGTGCCCTCAATCCCCAGCACCCAGGGTGCTCCATCTGGGCTCTCCAGCCACAAACACACAGCCCCTTTGTAAGCAAAATAACAGTTCCACACATTCAGGGAGAAGTAGAGGCTTAAACAGAAACTTTTGCCTAGTGCATTCAAACAATTATGGGAAAAAAGATTTTAAGAATCCAGAATTATACAAAAAATTGCTGTTTGTCATTTTGCACATGAAGACCCACAAAATTATTTGTATATATTCTTAGCATATTGAACCAAACACAATATTTCAAAGTCTGTTGAGATTACCTATAAAATAGAAGGTATTTCTTAACTGAAGGGACCCCTGATGAAAGTTATACATATGGAGAAGTACACAACCATTTTCAGCCTTCAGCTTCTAAATTATGCATACACGTTACTAAAACAAGGCTTTATTAAGATGAATAGCTTATTGGGTAAGATTCCAGCTGTCAAGCATGAACCACCAGTAACTAAATTGTTATTTATCAAATCATGATTTACCAAGAGAGTTTTCTTTCATCTCAGGGAGAAGGTAGGTGATAATCGGTGGACAATTGTATACCCACACAAGTATTTCCCTTATTATTCTGTGTTGGGAAGTAATTTTTGGGAGGGGAGAACCTTTTCTCCTCTTTTATAGCCTTTCTAACTTACGTGCCCTGCAGATCCCAGACCAAAATCGCTTTCCCTGTGAGCCCAGCTTCATTTAATGCTGATAAGGCCAAGAGGTTCTAGCGGAGGAATCATAATTTCTCCACTAATTGACTATGTCATCTTGGGCAAATTACCTAGCCTCTCTGTTTCTCCATTTTCTCATTTGCAAAGTCAAGAATCAAAACTGGAGAAGCTGTAGGCCTCTTCATTTCCAGTGTCCTAGCATTCTACAATGTTTTCCCTGCTTCCTTTGATTTCAGGTCAATACCGCTTTGTTGTCTGAGAGTGTCTAATAATTAGTGGCTTGACTCAAATCAGAAGAAATGTTATCTCATTCTTTGGCTTCCCCACCAAATTAGGTTTGTCTTGGCACTCACATTCATGGATAAGTAGTGGCTTGGGCATAAGGAGGCTGGAGGCAGGGGCAGCGGTTCTTCCTTTGCACATCCTTGGTGGTAGCCCCATGGCCAGGTACCTGACATCAATGTCACAGATAGATGGCACAACAGTCATAGCCAGCACTGCCAGGCACACAACACTACTAAATATACAGCACTTTTACAACAGTCACAGACACTTACGACACAGACACAAGGTGGAGAGATGATAGACATTTTAATAATCAAATATGGGAGAGATTTTTGGGGCATGGAAGGAATTCTTGACACCACCATCTAACCCTGTCTCCCTTGGATCTGTGTCTGCATATAAAACTCAGAATAAACAATGAAAACCGAGGGTCTAGCATCAAGCAGGTTGCCAAATGTTTGTGATTATTTCGCCTTTCTGTAACTTAACTGGTTATCTGTGTTGGTGTTAGGGGTAGAGAGCCTTGGGGGCTTTATGGTAAAATGTATTCCAATAGTTGGAAGTGGACTCTCCTGTGAGTATCCTAAAAAAGGGAAACGCTCTGACAAAAGGATATAATTAGTCTAGAACCAACAAATCAAGGTCAATGCAAAAGCCAGGGCATGTATCTGTAGCTGACTGAGGAGGAAAGAGCCAAGGGTCCTGAGCTGATTACTGCTCAGTTCACTGCACTTGACTACACAAGCCTGGGAGCTGCAGGACAGCCAGCTGCCTTTCTAATCAGGACACTTGGGGCACACAAACTTTTTTGGTCATAAAAGTGGTTGTACAGATTTTAATCACTCTTTAAAAACAAACGGATTTTGCATGATCAGCTAGAAGCTGCTATTCTTCAAAAGAGAAGGGTGATCTATTGGGATCATCTCCAGGAAGTCCTCCTTAAAAGCAGATATGAGCCTGATCTCTAAAGCCCTCAAGTTCCGAAGAGAAGTCCATTTCCTCAATATTTTGAGTTTTCATTAAAGTGACAGATAACATGGTGGTGGAGGATGGGAAGCTCCTCCTACTAAGGTTAAGATGGAGCCAAGAATGCAGTGAGATTTAAAAAATCTCTCTGAATTAAAAAAAAAAATCCTTAGCATTATGATGAGATAAAATTTAAATAGTCCACTACAGAACAATATACTGTTTTTAGAGATTATGGTCTTTTCCTCTTGTAACCTGCTTTCATTTAAAGCGTCTATGCATTTATATTTAGTGAAAACGAATGGGCACATTGGGATTAAAGCTCCAGAGTCAGAATCTGGCCTTTTACAGTAATATTGGTATTAATATCACTTCGCTGTAACCAAATGAACTAAGAGCACAGGAACAGCCAACTAAACACTTCTGTCAGTTAGCAATCTCTCAGTGATCCCAACAGTGCAGTGTGAGGATAGTACAGTCCTCTTCCAAGGGACATGGAACAGGGGCCGGGTGCAGTGGTTCATGCCTGTAATCCCAGCACTTTGGGAGGCCGAGGCAGGTAGATTGCCTGAGGTCAGGAGTTAAAGACAAGCCTGACCAGCATGGTGAAACCCTGTGCATACTAAAAATATGAAAATTAGCCGGGCATGGTGGCAGGTGCCTGTAATCCCAGCTGCATGGGAGGCTGAAGCAGGAGAATCCCTGGAACCTGGGAGGCAGATGTTGCAGTGAGCTGAGGTCATGCCACTGCACTCCAGTCTGAGCGACAGAGTAAGACTTCATCCCAAACAAAACAAAAACAAAACAAAAAAACCCAAAGGGACAGGGAACAAACATGGTGTGGTTGTGATACCCATTCAATTATACCACTGAATTAAAAATGTTTTTAATATCTCCTCTTATATGGTAATATGTGTCACAGTTGGTAACACATTTGAACTTGGTGTTGATTTCGTTAGTTAATATCTGGATCTATGCAAGCTGCTCTAATTAGATTGCTTTCTGAAAAGAATAATAAGGCAGTGTTAGGATCAGGCAGAATGTGAGCATAAGGGTGGTGTCTTTCTTTACCATATTTGGTTTAATTTTAGGCATGATCATACCTTCCTAAAGAGGGGCAATGAGCTGATTACTGAACTGCAGCACATTTTAAAAACAGTTATTTGTCACATTGCAAGCAACCTAGATTTCAGGAAAAGAATGAGCTGCCCCACTCAAATTCATAACAAATATGCTTGACTGGCATTTGGAAAGAAGAAAGAAACTCTTATTAAAATTTAACATCAACTTGGCCAGACTTTGGGCTGAATTGGAAGAACAAAGTGCTGCTCAGTAAAAAGCCAGGAATAGGAATGATTTGATTTCTACTCATAAGGCTGAAATAAAGAAAATGAGAATGGCCAGCGACTTCCTTCATGGCACATCTACATAATCTTGGATTCCAACTCTTGCCAGTGCACAATGGCTTTTTCTTTTGAAATGCTTAATTTGTAGGTGTATAGCTCTGACTTCGGTGGAAAGAGGAAATACCCAGTGCTACAGTGTTCTCAAAGAGAACATTGATTGTACAATGGTTCTGGATTGGTGGTTGTGCACACAATGATATGGAAAATGATTGCACCTCAGCACTATTCACATGGGTGCCTGGCCTAGCCAAGCTCCTCTTCCACTTTATCCCAGCTGAAATGGGTAACATGGTTACCACACTTTAGGGTACACAGGATTCCATAACAACTTCTAAGTATTCTTCTTCTTTTTCCTTTATGTGTCCCAGGGTCTTAAGCTGATTCATTGCTTCCATATTCTGAGACAAGACCCAGCCCAGTGCATGGGTTGGGATCATGGGAGGCACTAAATTTAGGCTGGAATGGCCTTGAGATGTGGCCACAGTGCTATCATTTGCCATAATAATGCCTAAGTCAAGAGATGCAATGCCACCCACAACCTAGCCTTTTTTTGTGATCATGAAAGATGCACTGCCCTATATCCCACTCACCACAGAGGGACCATACTGCTGTAGAATGACTGAATGGACTAGTGAGGACTGCATCAGAGGCATTTTTTAAAAAAGGAATCACAAGGGGGTCCATCATGATTTGCTCATTTTGTCATGAAACATCAAAGTTACCCAGAACCTTAAACACATCAAATACAAATGCAACACATACAAGCAAAGCAAATTCAATAGGATTCCTAGCAAATTATTAAATTCCACGGTGGTAGGGCAGGGAGTGGTTGCAGAGAGAGAGAGAGAGAGAAAGAGAGAGAGAGAGAGAGGATGATGATGATGATAGAGATAGAGATAGGGAGATAGATAGAAGATGAGATATGCAAACCAGTTTTTTTACATTTCCATTTTTCACAGTCTGATCCCACCAGGAAAACAGATACTGCCCCAGTTGGCCAGAGGCCTCTGATTATGAGGACTGTATCTGAGCAGAGCTGCAGAAACTATAGCTCTGGTCCTCATAAAAATGAGAGGCAGTTTATTATTAAAATCTAAACATGAAAATACTTCAAACCATTTCGTTAGCAGCATAGTTCCAAATGCAACATTCTCTTTATCAATCAAGTCTAAACCATGTGGCTTCAATGCATGTCCTGCTAAATCTGCTAAAACTCCTAAAAGAGCAGTGCAAAAGAGAAAAGACAATTTTCCCTTTCAATGGCAGACAATCCTTATAAAACATTCTCTAGGGTTCTATTCTGGAGACTATTCAATTTGATTTGGGGCACTTTTTAAACAGCCATTTGGCACTTTCCGTTCGGAGTTCTTAGGCACAGTGTGACAGAGTCAGCTTGGTGAGCCCTTCCCCATGCATTCGGTACAGCAGCTGAAACTCAGCAGGCAGCTGGTGGGACTCCTGCCACTTGGTGGTAAATTTGGTTCCTTTTTTGTCATAGTAATGGTATGGAAGATCTTCCCTTGTGTTGGGGTCAAATCCAAAAGGCCAAAATCCATACAAGTGGATCTCTTCACATATTGCTGACGCAAGGGTGTACATAAGAATACCTGTGCTCAGTCGTTTAGGTGACAAATGTTTGTTTTTCCAGTACCTGCAGAACAATAAGTACATGTGGATTCAGAGGTCAGCATTGCAGGTTTCAATCAGCAAGGTCAATCTGACTGGGCTGGGTAGTGGATTTGTCCGTGTAACTTTTAAATGGTACTTGCTATGCAATTATCTTTTAGGCGACCAAAAAAAAACCCTCTGGGCACAACTGGCTACATCATTTGTGAGATCCAGTAAGAAATAAAAATGTGGATTCTTGGTTCAAAAAGTATAGTGCAAAAGCAAAGTATTAAACCAAGTGTTGGGCCCTTCTGAGCATGGAATTTCCTGGGATCACACGTTTTACACACCTTTGAAGCTGGACCTTGGAGCTGCCCCTGCCCCTGGGCTTCTGTAAAGAGTAGCGTGGCTCTGACTCAGTGGTGACACCACAGAAGGCCACCAAAAAGAATGATTGTGCCTTTATTACATAAAGGGCTCTTGGATAGGGTGAAGGAGGTTGTTTAATCTAAGGGGAACTCCTCTGTCCCTTCCTTTCTCAAACCTAGAACTATCCTTCATTGAGGACTTAGAAAGACTGTGGAGCTTTATTTTTCTTCACTGTCTTGTAAAAGATTGTATTCCTTGTTTCTTTGTCTTCTAACTAGGGGTCCCCAAGCCCATCTTCAGCAAGTCACAATCTGGCATGTTAAATTTTTTAAATTCAGAAAGTGTGTAAGAAGTATTAAATGTAAATAATAAATTATAGTTGTTATTCCTTCCATATTTAAATAATGTTAATACTCTGAAGCCTTCCTGCTGATACTGCCAAATATGTGAGCCTTCTATGTGTTGTATTTATCACTGAGATGCAGGCAGAATTAAACTATTCATGAGTCCAGTTTCCGTGGACTGTATTTTCTTCCAGTTTTAATTGACCAGTTGTAGCCAGTTGTGCCCAACTTGTATTAAAAAGCCTGAGTAGCTATGAAACATGATTAATTCCACTTTTGTGGTAGGCAGTCACACAGGCTAGTTTCTGAAAGTTTCTAAGCACATGTAGTTCCTTCTTCACGACTTGAAGGTTTCAAAGGTGAACCTTTATCCTTCCAGATGAAATTTAAAATCTCAGTCTTGGTTTTAATATTCCTGTCTAAGGCATTAGAATGACTCTGACAATGCTTTTGGTTGTCTCCTACCAACCTGTCCCATGGGTAAATAACTTCTGCTTTGGGTAAATAACTTCTGCTCCTTGTACCTCAGTTGACTCATTTTTAAACTTAGGAGCTGGGCTACTTTACCACTTAAAAAGGTGACCATATACCCTGGGGAACTGGAACAATCCGTTTGTCAGTTATCTGTGTTGTAATTATTAATACCATCCTCTTTCTCTTAAAGAAAAAGTTTCAGTTTGGACTGTAAATTATGGCATCACTCTACCGTTGAGATACACACCAGTTTATTAGACTATAATTCCTCCTCCTATGAGAGGTTAATGAAACAGATCTTACATATGGTGAACTTTAGGAGACTACAGGATGGGAATAATCTATTGTGGAACAAAGATCTTCAGAGTTCCATGTTTACCAGGTCTCCCAGAACCCACCCAACTTGTATTAAAATCTGGGGCTATGTTAGGACACTGAAGCTCCTTACATAGGGGAAACTGAAGTTGAATTAGTTTTCTCCAGATAAGTTAAAGGAAAAAAAATTTACAAATAATCTTGTTTTATAAAATGCCCTGGACTAGTGCTTCTCAATTCTGACTGCATATTGGAATCATCAGGGGAGTTGTTAAAAATACCAAGTACCTGGTCTCCACCTCCTTGCCCACCAGACAAATTACATTAGGATCTCTTGAGGCAGAGCCCAGACAATAGTATTTTTAACGCTCTCAAGTGTTTCTAACATACAATCAGAGTTGAAAATCACAAGACTAGATGAAAATATTGCATCCATGGCTGATTTGGCTATCAAATTCCAAGAGATAACAACATGCTCATAAAATACTTTTTTTCCATGTTTTTGCACTCAAATATCAGATTATAAAGGTAGATTGTGCAATTTATGATTTACCTAGGTGTTTGCTAACCTTGGACATCTACAAAACACATAAATTTAAGTCAACTGCAATCGTTTCTAAAAAAAACCACTTGATTTGTCTCCAGCCATTGGCATTCTTGGAATATAGCTATCTATTTAAAGAAAATTCTTGATTTGTGGTGATTTTCATGACTGCTCCATAGCCTTACTACCAAGGGAGAGGACAAAGAATAGGGACAAGAGATTCATGAAGCACCAGTGCTTCCATTTGACACTTGGTTACCAGCTGTGGGTTGATGGAACTTCTTAGCTAGAATGATTCATTCATTCACCCATTACAAAGGATATGAGTTTCTTTTAACTACTAACTAACCATAACAACTGAAGAATTGGATGGCTCCCACTCCCAAGAGATTACAACATTGATTTGCCATCTGGTAGGGTATGAGTAAAATGTAATAAAATATACACACCTGTTGACATGTTGCATTATATTTCCCGGCCAAGCCAATTGGACTTTTAACTGACCTCTGTGTTCAACAAAAAAGTCAACTAATGTCCTTGTCACAGTTGCTGAAGTGTGGAAGAAAAATGCAGGGATCCAAAGAATGGCCCCATCAAGCTTTTTTAAACTGAGGAAAAAGTTGTTACGATCCTGAATAGTCAAGAGATTGTTGTAATATTTTTCCAGGATGCTGGGGTTGAAGGTGGTAAGGTTGGTTTTTCTTCCAACATCTCTTTGGAAAGCCTCCGTAGGGGCAAAATTGCAACGGAAAACAAAATCTGATTTATCTATTTCTTGTCCACACTGGCTCCCTGTCAGGATCCCGCTATTTCCAACCACAGCACAAATATTATAATGCTTGTTCATAATGGGTGACACATCTGGAAGCAGTGACCGGAAGTTATTGCTAATGGAGAAAACATATTTATGGCTGGAATAATCATAGTGCATCAGTTGTCCAATCCGAACACTATTCTTGGTCAAAGAAAAATTTTTTATTACATCGACATGCTGAAGAATTTCTTGCCTAAAATAAAGAGAAATTCATTAAAAGCATTCCATTCAGAAGAATTGATTTTCCATCCTACGTCTTGTGCTGCCATTGCATTCAGAGGGAATCTTAGACTCACTGAATCCAAAAAAGATTATACATACATAATTGTGATCCTTGAAGGGAGGACTACTTCAGAATGTATACATATTCTAATCTTTCAGTCAATTTCTGGGTGTATTCTTTGAGGCTTATAAATGCAGCTTTCAGTTTTAGCTGCCATACCTTGGTTTTCTACTCTACGTGACGAGTGTATCTTATTTAATCAGCAGGGAGGCATAGACCAAATTGTGTCAGAAAATTCAGAGAGACAATTTACACAGGCCTCAAAGAGCTCACATTAATGCACAAACATTAGTAACATAGAGTTTGTAACTAGGTTCTATTTGTTTGTTACTGGGCTGCAGTGCTCAAAGAATATCAAATATCATTGGTGTCCAAATAAAGCCAAACAGATATGAGTCGGTATAGCACTATCTATTATTAAAATATGAAGATGGTAATAGAAGTGGGTATAGCTGAATATTTAATAGAAATGAGATGATAATCTCATTAAGGTCCTTTGAATAATGAAACAGGGATTGTTTTCTACTTGATTATATAGAAACACAATTTAGTTGAAGAAATTTAATCCTTAGAAAACAAAGCTATTATAAATCCTAAAAGTATGTCCATATTCTAACAATTAAGTAAGTACATAAGCAAGGCAAGACTGATACTTAGAAATAATTTCAGGTTGCTTTCATATTGAGCTTTAAGTAAAATTAAGTATCTCTTCTTAAAGTTTCAGCTATTTATAATATTCGAGAGAGACCAGTAACATGCTACTTTGCTGCTAAATTCTCCAATATTAAATAAACCCATTGAATTTCTTGAAACTTTTGCCTAAAAAGTAGCAGGAATGAAATGAAATGCTTTGCATATCATCACATTGCCTGGAGTTTTATTTTAAAAAATGACTTCATTCTTCAAAATATAGGCAACAGCAACCGAAATCTTTAAAACTGCCCAAGTTACCAGTACCATTCTTACAAGCTGTTAAAAAGGTAAGGCAGATTTTAAACACTACTTGTAAAAATTTAATTAAAGATTATCTAATTAATTGAAATGAGGGAAGTTTTGAGAAGGAAATATTCTTCTGACTGGTCATTTGGGTCACATGGCCTAGTTGGGAAGAATATTTTTTATTATGTTAGAAACATGTTTTAGGGAAAGCTAGAATGTCTTCTCCCCATGAAAATTTTCTGGGTTGTCCATAAAATTAATATTGAATTAAAACCCTCCCAATTATTAAAAAAACCCACAGCACTTCTAGAGTTTTAGATTGATCAATTTTCATGAACTAATTTATAATTAAAGTGTTTTAAAAATGTTAATCATAATCATATGACTGCATGTTGACTTTTCAACTAAACAATATTTTCATGATACCATGAATATCCACTGCATTTGTTTTAATTCTGCCCATAAACTTTTAAAAGCGAGAGAGAACAATCACTAGAAATGCTATGACCAAAACAACTCCCTAAATAGAGTGGTTCGTAAAATAAGTATTCACACTTCTAATGAATACACTAGATGGCTCACATCCCATTTAGCAGTACAATCCCACCATGAAGGAAGGAGTAATGAGTTATTGTGGTTTGCTAAGAGTAGACCAGAATCACTGAGTAGAATAAATATATTTGAACAAATCTTATCCTTCTTCCTTCCACCTAAAAAAACAAAAAACAAAACCAATAACCAAAAACTATCTATGTGTATGAAGTGAAGCTGCTTCAACTAGTATGAATTAAGTTAGGTAGCTTTACAATAAGTTTAAAGCTGTAAAGACAATGAAAACAGGCAAAACCAAAACAAAACCAGTTAAATACCTACATATATTTGGGCCAGCATTTTTACCAGCAATTTGATGGAGACAGATTATGGCATTTTCCGTGTGTTTCCGTGAAACGATACTATTTTATTCTATTTTTCAAGTTTTTTCTTTTTCAGTGAGGGAATGAAAATGTGTTGGGTGGTCTTTTTGCAACTAACCTTTTGTCTGTTTTTAAGAACTAGATGGCTTTGGCAGTACTTGCCAGACTTGTTAGCTGTAAATCATGGTGCTCAATCAAGCCCAAATGAAATACCTTTTTTTTTTCTTTTCAAATTGGTCTTCCTGATGTGTCCTTTTTATGAGAGGGCACTACATACACAGGGGAGGGTTCCTGATCATTCCTTTGTGCAGTCAGGCCAAGAAAACAATGCAGATACACCTGGTGGTGAGGGTGGGAGGTATAGATTTTTGCTGTTTTAGATGTTTTTGTTCGCTTGTTTTTGTTTTGTTTTGAGCTCCAGAATTCTTAAAAGCACCTTTTAGTCTTTTCCATCTAGCCTACCTTTGATGTAAAAACGCTGTCCGATTAAATGTCCACTTAGAAGGTTTCTCTTGGAGTTCCTGGGTGAGAGAATTCGTAATGGGCACAAATGACGGGTCTAGAAACTTCAGCGCAAATTGTGACCTGGAGAGGAGCATGAGCACAGACAAGCGTGCTGGCCTCAGCTCGGGGAAGCCAAGGTAGCCATTAAAGTCCAGCGGCTGGGGCGGGGGCGGCTGGCAAGCGCGCGGGCTCCGTTCCGTCCTGGAGCCCCTCTCATTTGGTCCACCCTGTGCTCCCACACACGCCCGGGAGAAAGAAAGAAAACTAGGGAACCCCGTCTCCATTGTCCATCCCTCCGGGTGCCAGAGAGACCATAAAATGGCCGTCACGCGGAGTGCAGGGCGCACGCCGGGCGCAGGCGGCGCAGCCAGGACCAGGGAGTCAGCACCGCGGACAGCGGCCGCTCCGCCAGCCAGACCCGCGACGCCCCCGCAGCCTCCGAGAATTGATTTTGGGGGAAAGGGCAGAGGAAACCAGAGGCCCAGGGCACTGCCGGGGGTGACTCCTGCCTTAACCTCTTCCTTCCCGAGCCCACGTCCGATTTCACTTCCTATAACTTGGCTGGGGACTCCCCGGGGCCGCCGGCCAACTCCGCTCCTCCACCGAGGCGGGGCTCCTCTGGGTTCTGCGCCTCGGTCCCGGCTTGGACCACAGGTGGCACTTTGGAGTTGCCACCTGCAGGTCAGGAGGCCCCGCTGGGAGAGTTCCCGGGGTCACAGGTAGGGGTGGGGGCTCTCTCAGAGCTGCGTCAAGCTGCGCCTGGAGCCTTCCCAGACCGGCCCTGAGCCCGGCAGCGACTCTGACCTGGCGAGGGTGGGCGGCCCTTCCGAGGCTCGCTTCCCGCAGGGGGCGGGGGAATTGCAGCAATCCCGGAAAGGGGGGGTGGGCGGTGGCAGCGGGGGAAAGGGTCGAGGGAGAATGCCCCATGGGCTTCCTGAGAATAAACCCGCGCAACGTTTGATAGCGGTGGGGGAGGAAAGGAGGAGGGCGCGAAGGCAGTCAGGCGCCTGCGCCATTAAACCGCCCGCACTGCCCCGGGCCGGCCCCGGCCCGCGGAGTCTGCGGACAGGGCGCGGGGAGGGCGCTGCCCTCACGCCTGTCCACCTCGGCTCGCCGCCCCCTCCCGAACACACACGGTCTTTCCCTCCACCCTCACTCTCCTGAAAGCCTACCCCAACCCCCACTTCTGAAATGAGGGAAAGGATGCCGAGGAAGAATACGAGAAATGCAATCACATCGATTAGGACGACAGCTTCCAGGGGCTTTGGGTTAAAAAAATAAAAGGGAGGGGGAAGGGAGAGTGAGAGAGAGGAGTGGAAGGACCGCGCAGTTATCTGGCCCAAAGAGTCTCGGAGAAGCAAAAACACCCTTCCCCCAGGCCTCCCCTTCCCCAATCACCCTATCAACCAAATTCCCGAGGGCGCTCGCACAGAGGCCCGCACTCACCGGAATCCCGCGTGGAACATGTACATTCGGGGCGCCCCCGGGCTGGCGTACTTGGGAGTGGTGAAGATGTTCTCCTTTTTCAGGGACACGTAGCTGATGAGCGATAAAATCAGCAGGGCGACGCTGAGCATGACCAGCCCCAGCACACTGGCGACCCGGGCCATTTTGCAGTTTCTCATCCCGGGCAGGGCTGGGTTCAGGGAAACCGGGGAAATCGGTCCATTGAGCGGCCAGCAGCTCGCTGGCGTGTGTGTGTGTGTGTGTGTGTGTGTGTGTGTGTGCGCGCGCGCGCGGCGTGTGAGCGCGTGTGGCGGAGGAGGGGGACCCGGGCGGGGGGTGGGGGGGAGCGGCGAGGACCGGGGGTGGGGGCAGGCAGGAGCCCTGGAGAGGAACGGGACCCCCCAGGCAGGGGAGCGCGGGGCAGAGCTCAGAGCAGGAAGATGGAGGGGCTGTGCGGCGGCGTGGCGCTGGAGCGCGCAGCGCCGTGCGTCCCCAGCCGCCGGCTCAGGCTCCCCCGCGCGTTTCCAGCGAGGCTGCCATCTCTGCCGCCGCCTGCAAGATAAATGTGATTGGAATAATGTTACAGTTCGATCTAAGCACAGGATTTAATTAATGAACTCTAATCTTCCAAATAACCGGGGGGAGGGGGTGCTGGAGAGGGAGGGAGGAGGGGGAGGGGGTGGAGGGAGGAGGACTGAGGCTGCTAGGCTGCAGCCCGCGCCTACGGCCTCCCCGGCTGAGGGTGCCGGCGAGGAGGTGGCTGTGAGGAGCCAGGAGCCCAAACTTAGTTTAATGGACCATTCATTACTTTATAATATCATGGAATAGGGAGACAAATAACCGGATTTGCCGTCCTGAAGGACAAACAACAGCTGGGTGCTTCTCAGAGAAGCAGAGATAACGGTTTTTGAAAGGCGGCTGTTTAAAAGCATCTCCTCTCATCAAGGCACGGCCCCGCCCCCCTCCCACCTTCACCCTCCCACCCCAAAAGAAGCTTCAAACAGCGACTGGGCCTGCCTGCCTTGGGAGCCCTTAAAACCTTCTTGGAATTTGTGAGAATGACTACCCTGTCCACCTTTTATGCCCATCACATACTTCACTTATGCCTAAAGGGTGGATAGTGCCTAGTAAAGTTGCCAGGTGGCCTGTGAGCGGGAGGGCCTGCCTTCCACCCTCCCTTTCCGACTCCCAGTGGATGGACAATGTGCTTGGCCCGAACTTGACCGGGTCTGGTGGTCAGCCCTGCTTTAACTCTACAACTCCCATTTTTCAGACCCATCCCTGGGGTCAGGCCTCCTGATGCGCTAGGTGGCTTGAGCCTCCCAGAACCTGAGGCCGTTAAAAATGCACAGAACCTTTTTATGAAGGAACCCAAGAACCAAATGAGAGAGGCTGCCTCTGAGGGTGGAAGGAAAACGCACTGCCTAACACTTTGCATTGCTTGACCCTAAATTTGTTTTAGTGTATTCACATGATTCTTGTTTTAATATCCATTAGAAATAAAAGTTAATCCATTTTTTCAGTCACGCAATTGGGTGCTCAGGGGAAACTCACATGTTTCTTTAGCTCTGTCCTTTGCAATTATCGTTATTTGTTTAATGGCCTCTGCCACCCTAGCTTTACTCTTGGCTTGGTCCTCCCAATACTGGTCAATAGGCACTAGTGAAGAAACCTGGAGGTGAGAAATTGGCCTTTGAGTTCTGATAAAGCAAGTAGAGATTTTTCCAAGGTGGTTAAGACTTCTTTCTCTCCTAAACTTCTTGCCTTGTGGGCTTTGGTGGACCTAATGTTATGATCTGTCTGGGGGCTGTAGATTCCTTGAAGGGATGAGCTTCTGGGTTGTAAGCTTCTGCAGAGTAAGGGGTATCTTCCTTCCCCAATATGGTTTCTGACACACGTTGCGCTTGCTTAATGTTTGAAGACTTGATGAGCTTCCTCGGGTAACATATCTATGTGGTTGTGGACAGTGGCACACAGAATGCTCCTATTTGTTTCCAATGACAAAGGGGGTCACTTTGCACTCTCTAGAGACTTTTTAACCAAAATGTAAAAATGTGGGTCAGAAGGCCACAACCTCCTTTCCCGTCAGACTTTTTTATTATTTTAAAAATTTCAGAAAAGTCTTGCATGCCCGAATATGATGAACACTTGAACTGTTTTTTGAATTGCTATTTTTTTTAAGAAAAAAAAGAGAAAGATTGTACAAGTAAAGTGTAAAATGCCAAAGGGAGTAAGATCTTAAGAGAGTCATCTAGGAATGACACCAACTAGAAAAAGTCTTCTTGAACAGGAAGTCAGGGGAACATGCTACAGAGAGGCAGCCCAGGGTGGTGTTACACCTTCAGGCTCTGGAGCCAGAAAGACCTGACTTCGAAAGCATACTCTGGATATTATCAAAAACACAGAAAATAACAAATGCTGGCAAGGATGAAGAGACAAGGGAACTCTTATATACTGTTGGTGGGAATGCATACTAGCACAGCCACTATGGAGAACAGTACAGAGGTACCTGAAAAAACTACAAATTGAACTATCATAAGATCTAGTAATCCCATTACCGGGCATTTATGCAAAGGATGGAAATTAGTATGTCGAAGATATCTACCACCATGTTTATTGCCACACCGTTCACAATAGCCAAGATATGGACCAACCCAAGTATTCAACAACAGATGAATGGATAAAGAAAATGTGGCATATATACATAGTGGAATCCCATTCATCCATAAGTAAAAATGAAATTCTGTCATTCTCGGCGACATGAATGAGCCTGGAGGACATTATGTTAAGTGAAATAAGCCAGGAACAGAAAGTTAAACACCGCATGTTCTCACTCATACACAGAAGCTAAAAAAGCTGATCTCAAAGAAGTAAAAAGTAGAACAGAGAATACTAAAGGCTGGGAAGGGTAGGGGTAAGAGAGGATAAAATATTTATTAAAGGATACAAAATTACATCTGAATAGAAGGAATAAGTTCTAGTGTTCTATAGCACTATTGGATGACTATAGTTACCAATAATGTATTATATATTTTCATATACCTAGAAGCGAGGATATTGAATGGCCCCCAAACAAAGAAATGATACAAATTTGAGGTGACAAATATGTTAATTACCTTGATCAGATCACTATATATTGTGTGTATCAAAATATTACTATGTACCTATAAATATGTATAATTATTGTGTATCAATTAAAGTAAATGCTTACAGCCAGGTGACCTTGGGTAGGTTACAGCTTCTCTATGTTTCAGTCTCCTCATCTGCAGAGCTGGGGTAAAAATCTCTCTGGGTTTGGGGAAAGAGTAAACAAAGCATACAAAGGCTTTTGCACCCTGGTCTGTATTAAGCACTTAATAAATATGAGCTCACAGTTTGGGTAAGTTTTTAGTGTCCTTTCCTCTGACCCTGCAAATGTCCTGCTACAGATTGCATAGGAAAGGATGACTTGGGTGAGATATTTTCTTGCAGAGAATAGTAAAGATCTAGAAACTTTTCAGTTTCCTTTATAAAACAGCATTACAGGCTTTCCTGAGACATATGATATGGGATCACTCTGCCTGGATTTAAAAATTGATGTATTACTTAATGCTTAGCACACCTATGTGAACCTTCTCAAGGAAGTCCTAGGAGGATTATTTTCATATTGCATACGGGCCACTGAAGGTCACATGACATAAAGGGACCAAATTAGCCAGAAAATAAAAAGGCAGGCAGGCAGGCAGGCAGGCATCCTTATTACATGTGCCAGCCTTATAGGTGAAAACAGACTGCTCAATAATTACCAGGGGAATAATTTTGGTGGCGATGCTTCAAAAAAACAGCTGTAGCTACTGGATAAGGGATTTTTTTAGGCCTGGGATTGCAGCTATTTAATAATTTTAAAAATAATTAGGACATTTTTATAAAATATCACTTATCAAATTTCATTGGAAATCAGCCCTGTCCAAGAGTATAGGAGAGTGAAAATAAGAAGTACAGAAATGAAAAATCCCCCAGATTTAATGTTTTCTAGGAGAGTGTTATTCTAGACATAGGAACTTCCTTCCCTTCTTCCATTCTCATGAGTGTCTACCTTTGGCAAACATGACTCTGCTCCCTGGGTAACCCCTCACCAACCCATACTGACCAACAGCAATTTTCAGGAACCATTTAGGTGGGAAGGCCAGAAAGGGTGGTGTCTTTTGTTAGAAACAGCATTGCTCCTTTGGGACTGAGTCAGGCAGATCACTTGAGTTCAGGAGTTTGAGGCCAGCCTAGCCAACATGATGAAACGCTGTCTCTACTAAAAATATAAAAATTAGCCAGGTGTGTGGCAGGCGCCTGTAATCCCAGCTACTCGGGAGGCTGAAGAAGGAGAATAATTTGAACTGGATGGTGGAGGTTGCAGTGAGCCAAGATCACACCACTGCACTCCCATCTGGATGATAGAATGAGGCTGCCTCAAGCAAAGCAAAACAAAAAACCCAGCATTGTTTATTCACTCGTTTATTTCTGTTTTCTTTAAGCATTCATGAAAGGAAATGTGTTGGTTATCAGATACCATGTTTGGCAGACTCAGAGGTCATAAAATCATCCTTGACCCCATGATGCTTATGGTCTTGTCGGGGAGAAGGATGTAAATGTGACAGAGGTACTATGCGAAAAGCTCCACACCAGAGGACTGCTAAGGAAACTGGGCAACATGCACTGTCTGGGAGGTTAGCAGAGTTCTTCATAGGGAGCAACATTTGAACTGGATTTTAAAGTGTGAGGTACAGAAGTTTAGAAAGGTCATTCCAAGTAGAGGGAAGACTGCAAGCAGGAGAGATTATGCTGGGCTTGGGGAACAGCAAGAGGTAGGAGGTAACTGCCGCAAGAGAAGAGCCTAGAAGGCTAGTTGGAGCCAGATGGAGATGGGTCTGTGGGACATGATAAGAAGTTGGTCAGGATCCTCTTACTGCACTGCTCAGAACCATCCGAAGTTCACAGGGAGGAATGGCTCAATGTGATTTGCACTGAATGGAGTCAGGCCCATGGGGAGGTGAGACGCCAGCTGCCCCTGCAGATGTCAGCCGACACGCCCCATGGCCCTCCAGCCTGTCCACATGCTAGAAGCCCCAGTGTGCCTTAATTTATCAATGAATCAATTGGCCATTTTATATTATGAGACACCCCCTGAATAAGGCATCAGGGAGTTGACTTTCAGGAGGGCAAGTGATGCCTCCCAGACAGCACGGAGATCATCATGTGGGGAACTCAGAAGGAGTCCACTGAGGAGCTGCTCTTTGGCGGCATGTTACCGGAGTCCTTTCTGCCTGCTGTTGCCTAACACCTTGGTTTCTAATAAGCCTAACAGCAAGCTCAGAGGAAGGATCTTGGAGTCTTCTGGTTTTTTACCTATTTCCCTACAGAAGATAAGCACTCTATGAATTCAGTGGTGGTAAAAGTCACTGTGGTCAGAGAAAGTGTCACAAAAGCTCTCAGATGAAACAGAGGCATGAAAGTTTCCAGGGATGGAGATGGAAAGAGAGGATGGGGTAGGCAGGGGCAACTGAACTAAACAAAGATGGAGCAGAAGAGGGCAAGACTTGACAGGAGCCAGTAAATAGATCAACCCCCTTGGAGTAAAGTCAAAACAGCCAAGACGTGTAGGGCATTTAGGGGCTGGGGCATTGTAGATATTATCTATAATCTTCGCCCCACTCCTATGAGGAAAGCATAAAATTATTCTCACTTTATAGTTAAAGAAATTGACATTAAAAAAGGTTAAGGACTTGCTCAAGGTAAAGCCCCTCTGACTGGAAAGCCCACCCTTTCCACTCATCCACTCTGCATGTAAGTGAGTCCCAGGACAGAGAGCTGGAGATGTGTGCAGCTGGGGGAGGTGGAAACAATCATGTTTTGGTGATGAGAACTGCCATTGCTGCTACTGACAATGACAACGATGACATCATCTAACACTGCTCACATGCTATATGTTGAGTATAATGCTGGGCATTTTACATAACTGATCTCAATCTCTGTTGCATTTTCCTGAGGATTTAATGACCACCACCATTTCAAGAGTTCAGAAACAGGCTCAGCAAGGTTGACTTTATCAAGGCCATCTTGCTAGTGTGTTCCAGAAGAGGATTTGGCTCCAGTGTGTTCCACTGGTACTCCAGAGCCTGGAGGAAGAGGGGTTTCACCTTTCTCAGGGTTCCTGAGGAAGAGAGGGCATGTTGGCAAGGGTGGAGGGGTGGGGGCAAACAAGGAGAGGACCAGAGTGGCACATAAGAAACGCAGAAGACTCTTCCGGGGCCTGGAGAAAGCTGAGTAGGGCAGGAGCCTGGGAAGGGAGGGACGGCTAGCCATCCTGTGCAGACAGCCCTGAGACAGCCTCTTATTTTCATTGTATGCTGTTAGTGCCAGTACAGCACCCACCTGGTGTCCAGTGTGAAAAGAAGTCAGGAAAGTTTGCTGTATGGCATCCCTGAGGTTTAGGCCAGGGAGAAAATCAGCATCCAGTAATGATGGTGCAGAAAGATCTGCTCCAGTGGGATGGATGAGCTAACTCGCTTATAGAAGAGGCCATGTTTAATTAAATTAAGCAGTTAGATTAAGTTAGATTAATATTAATACATGCACACAGTACAAAATATAAAGCCTAGGAAGGATGTACCCTGAACAGTCAAATTTCCTTCCGCCGTTACCTCTCAGGGCCTCAGTTACCCTCCCAGAAGCCGCTGCTGTTGCTGTCCGGAGATGATCTATGCATCAGCTACTAAGCATATGAGTATGTATTCATTTTTAAACATAAATGCTGAGACCGGTTTAAAATGATATTTACTTCAGGGTTTTTTTTCCCCTATATCTCTACAAAAGACATTTTGCACAGCATTTTAACATTTCAGATGTTTGCACTGATTGCATTTTCTAGAAGCTGGGGAATTACTCATTTTGCGCCTACAGATGAATGCTTCTCTTAAAGCTCAGTGAAGTGTCTGTATGTGAAAGGAATATGGAAACTTCAGTCTTTTTCTTCATTGACTAAATAAAATATATTTGGAAAGCCATCTTAAAGCTTAAGGCTTTTTGCAGCCTGGTCTCCAGGAAATGGTTTCAAAGGAGCTATTATGCTCAATTGTGTTAATCTTCCAGACCCTTGCATAGAATTTTGACTTTTCAAATGTTAGTAGCGATTACTTTTTCTAGAAGCTAAGATATTATACTTGGAGAAGCTACTTGAAAAATAATCTCACAGTTTAGTTTTAAGCTGTTATGTCTCTTCATTGCACCAACTGTGTGTATAGGCAATCACCCATGTTTACAATAGCCACAATAACATTACTAGGTACTGTCAGGGGAAGTGTTGGAAAAAAAAGTCTAATTTTAGCCTTTATCTTGAGTTTTTGGGCAGTTTTTCTTCCTCGTGCTTCTGAAAGTATAATTGTCAACAACATCTCTTTTGAGAGCAGGGAAAAATACTCTTTTGTTTGTGTATGATTATAACAGTATAAAATGGTAATATTTTCATGTAATATTGAAAAATGTCCTGTCATTTGCTGATTTATTGATGAGTACTGCTTCCACAGAGGAAACGGTAGGAACTGTTGAAGAATGAACTGCTAAGCATCCCCTTCCCTGGGCTTTGGGCCCCCTGCTCCAATTATAAGCACATACCTCAGGCTGAGATTTCTTGTCTTGTGTTCACAGTTAATTCACAGAGGTCACTGGACTTTCTAATATTGAAAAACTCGGTCTCAGTAGCATAAAAAAAAAAGATTGAGTTATATCATGTTTTATATTATGGCCTTGCATGTTCTATCTCAAATCATGCTCACAATAACGCTGTATGATAATATTTTTATTCCTTTCCATTAATATAGGAGAGAGATACTCAGGAAGGTCAAATAACTTGGCCAAGACCACAGCAGCTTTTTTTTTTTTTTT
>NW_016107370.1:408407-497260 GCF_001604975.1 Cebus imitator | reverse complement strand
CCCAGGCTGGAGTGCAATGGCGCGATCTCGGCTCACCGCAACCTCTGCCTCCTGGGTTCAGGCAATTCTCCTGCCTCAGCCTCCTGAGTAGCTGGGATTACAGGCGTGCGCCACCGTGCCCAGGTGATTTTTTGTATTTTTAGTAGAGACGGGGTTTCATCATCTTGGCCAGACTGGTCTTGAACTCCTGACCTCGGGATCCACCCACCTTGGCCTCCCAAAGTGCTGGGATTACAGGTGTGAGCCACCCGCCCAGCCCACAGTAGCTTTTTAAAGGATGAGATTTTAATATAGGACTGAATGACAACAACATTATTCCTCTTTCACCAAACCTCATTTCCTTCCAAGCCAGAGGCTCAGGCTCCTGTACCCTGGGGCACGAAGGATCCTTCTTCAAAGTGGTTATTTGTCGTTAAGAAAGGAGCCATGGATTTGGTACTTCCATTGGCTTCTGCACCCCTTTCTCCCCATGGTAAGATTTTTATAAGGATGTTTGAGCACAGGGAAAGTGACTTCTCACTGGATAAGTACATCAATGTACCCTTGTGAAGCAACCTTATATCTTAGTTTCAAAATCCCATTTTGTCCTGTGGTTTTATAGTTTTACATGACAAAAGCTCTGAGTCCTGTTGGAGGTGGTGTAAGATGAGGGGGTGGCTGGTTTGGGTGTCTGTACTTTTGTTTGGAGAAGGGCAGCTTTGAAGTGAGCCTTTCTGCTGGTAGAAGAAGTTGGGTGAAGAATAGCAGAGGTGTTGCAGGTGGAGAATGTAATTAGTACCTTCTTCCTAATAGGAACCAGAGCAGAAGGATCCAGGGCAGGCTCAGAGGAGAGATTAAGGTAACTGATCTTCCCCAGGATACCTCTGATGCTTCTCCAGTTATCTGACACCTGGCTTCACTCCTAGTTAGCAGTTTGTCCATCATTTTCTTTTTGCTCTGAATTCAATCTGCTAATTGGAAAAAAGAAGCTCAACTAATAAGTGTGCTATTACCTCAACAAAGAATTGTATTTTTTGGTACTTTCACCTAAGGAAAATGTCGGCCTAAAAGTGAGTAGAAAGAACTTTGTAATCCTATTCTTCACATCAAAGATCATCTATGATTAAAGAAAGCCTCTCTCCTGGACCTTAGCCACCACAAAGAAGTTTCACTACTCACCTGGGTACAGGTGTTATACCAATGGCAGTCAGAGTTTGCAGAAGATTGAGAGAAGTATTGCTTTGTTTCTTGGAGACCTAGCATGGCATATTATTATGTAGGTGGGCATATCCAAGTGCCCAAGTAGACCTCAATGCGGTCACTGAAAAAAACTGCTCAGTTTGGCTCAGATCTTTGCCAATCCTTCCCCATCTGCCTGAGAAATCAGGTTCTTCAGATCCTACAGCATTGCTTGCTCTCACAGATGTCCCTCAATCTGTTCTGCTTTCCCTTTTCTCTCTAGCCACAGGGTTGACAATCTAATGGGGACCTTACCACAGTGAACTTCCTTTTTAACCTTTGCAGCAGCATCCTTTAAGTCTAGTTTCATGCCAGAAGGCTGTGTGGTTCAGCAGTTTTAGGCAGAATCTGCAAGACTATGGAAACTGCATCTATTATAGATCCAGTGCAAAGCTAGCTGTGAAAAAGCAAGAGTTGCAAACAGCATTAGACCTTTAGATAGTAGCTGTGAGCACTTATCAAAGGGTGCTGACTTTGTGAGCTCAGTGTGGAAAGGGATGCTGGTTCCACGTAGGTCTTTACAGTTGATAATCACTATCTTCAGGACCATCTTTGGGGAAAAAAAAACCTGACAACCATATAAATCTTACATTTTTTATAGCACTTCAATCTTTTTTCAAAGTACTCTCACATCTATTTTCCCATCTTGACCTCCCAAGGAAACTGTGAGTTGGGCACAGCAAGTATTTCTATCCTGATTTCACAGATAAGACACAAAGAGGTTAAATCACACAGTAAGGCAGGAGACTGAGGCAAAATATCCATGTCTGATGTTAAGACTGCTAGTCTCTCTATGAAAAAACACACCCTTCTTTTTATTCTCTGCAATTCAGCTTCTATTGCTATGACTCTACAAGAATCACTCCCTTATTTCCCTTGTCAGAGTTCCCTTAATTAATATTTAAATTGACAAGTCACACCTGTATATATATATTGTGTACAACCTGATGTTTTGAAATATGTGCACATTGTGGAAATGCTAGATGGGGCCAATGAACATGTGCTGGAATCCCTTTCTTTTCTTTTTTTTTTTTTTTTTTCTGGGTGATGGAGTTTCACTCTTGTTACCCAGGCTCGAGTGCAATGGCGTGATCTCGACTCACCGCAACCTCTGCCTCCTGGGTTCAGGCAATTCTGTCTCAGCCTCCCGAGTAGCTAGGACTACAGGCATGCGCCACCATGCCCAGCTAATTTTTGTATTTTTAGTAGAGACGGGGTTTCACCATGTTGATTAGGATGATCTCGATCTCTTGACCTCATGATCCACCTGCCTCGGCCTCCCAAAGTGCTGGGATTACAGACGTGAACCACCGCGCCCGGCCCCAATCCTTTCTTTAAAGCACTGTTTCTTGACTCTACCTGCCTCTTAGCATCACCAGAGTCACTGAAACATAATACTGATGCCCAGGTCCCACTTCAGACCAATTGAGTCCAGATCTTGAAATTAGCTCCCAGGCACCAGTGTGTTTCAAAGCTCCTCAGGTGATTCTGATGCATAGTAAGGACAAAAAACCATTGCTAGAAGCTTACCAATGGCAACCATTATGTCAAATTCAATGACTTTTTCTTTCCTACTATCTTGGGGCCATTTGACACTAATTTCTTCTTTAAACTCACTCCTCTTTTGGCTTCCATAAAATGACACTTTCTCCATTCTCTGTTTTCTGATGGCACCTTCCCTGTTTCAGTTTTCGGTTGTTCACCATCTTCTTTGTATTTTCCCAACTCGCCTTCACCCTTTCCTTTGCATGGTCACACAGGATGCAGAAAACAGTATGGAGAGTTGTGCAGAGGATCATCTCTTTTCAAGGGCTTGGCTATTCAACTGTATGCTGTGCGAGGGCAGAGGCTTTATTCCAGTCATGGCTGCAGCTCTAGAACCTAGGACAGTGCCAGGATACACGCTCAATAACTGAATGAATGGTCACATCAGTGTGACTGAATCTCATCTCCGTGTATACAGTCCTGCCCTGCGTTCTAGTTCTGCCCCTCTAACATCATCTCTTCGATGTCCCATCATCTTCTCAAAACCAACTATTCAAAACTGAACACATCACCTTCCTTCCTCCTACGAACTTGGTCTTTCAAATGTTCTGCATCCACTTTGCTGCTTCCAGTAATCTCATCTCCCCAGTTCTTTGGGTCAGCTTTGACTCTCTTTTCTTTTTTATCCTGCCTTATGTCAGGGTCTATTTAGCTGATTCTGCCCTGTCCATGGCCCTTGGTGGGAAGCAGTGCATGGCTATGCGCCCATGACTGTGGTCCACCCACCCATTGACCAATTGCCCATGTGGTGACCAAGGAGGAAGGCTCCGGGTTCCCTCTGGAACATGGAGACAGGGCATGGAGAATATTGACTGGCAGATACGGAGGAACTACAAGCATGGCCTGTGAGCCAACTTGCTTGGACAGTTAATGGCTTTCTAGATTCAGTTCCAAATCCCAAGAATCCTTTATAAAAACTCAGTTTTTCTTAAGGCGGCTAACATGAAACTCTGTTCTGGCAACACCCATCCATAATTAATTACATTAATGTTAATACTAATACTTCCTCCTTTGAAAATAATATATATATTTTCAATTTGCCTCTTTCTTTTTGGACCAACTAACAGAGATTCTAACTGACTCCTGCCTAAACCCGCTAACACCTTTCTAACAGGTGTATTTACTCTTTCCTATCCTTCTGATTTGCTGTCCCTCCTGCCTGAACTTCCTAGCTTCCTTTCTCTAGCTTCACCATCTGGGGAACTCATATTTGTCTTCTTAGAAAGTTTTATTTTATGAGGTTAGGGAGGAGAAATGGTCCAGGAATTAAGTAACAGAATGGGGCTGAAGTCAGCCAGAATCCAGTCAGTTCAGGGACCAATGAACCAACTTGATGACCTAGGAAAAGCTACTTAGCCTCCCCATGCCTCAGTTTCCTCACCGTAAAATGAGAACTCACAGTAACTATGACAGGGGACGATTGAAGGTGTTCAGTGAGTTAGCATGTGACACCCTTAGCATTGTGCTGGCCAGATACTAAATGCTGAAGATGTGTTCACTTTATTATTGGCGTCTCCTCTAAACAAAACTCCGGTTTTCTGCCCCTCATTCTCCACTCTCCAATAAAGAGTTAGAATTAGGCAAATCTCTTATCTGCTCTCATTCTCTTATTAATGATATATTTTCCTCTTAATAAGCAACCTTTTGCACACTGTGTTTCACAACTGGATTATTGCATTGAAACTTGACTCCACAAGTTCTGCATCTTCTCTTACCTCAGAACACACTGAGCCTCCTGACTGGTACCTTTAACAGGTACTGTTGGCCAATGCTCCAGCACCTGTCTCCTCCTCAAGATCAATTTTTGGGGCCGGGCACGGTGGCTCATGCCTGTAACCCCAGCACTTTGGGAGGCTCAGGCGGGTGGATCACTTGAGGTCAGGAGTTTGAGACCAGCCTGGCTAACATGGTAAAACCCCGTCTCCACTAAAAATACAAAAATTAGCTGAGCATGGTGGCACGTGCCTGTAATCCCAGCTACTCAAAAAGCTGAGACAGGAGAATTGCTTGAACCTGGAGGTGGAGGTTGCAGTGAGCTGAGATCACAACATTGGACTCCAGCCTGGCAGCAGAGCGAAACTCCGTCTCAAAAAAAAAAAAAAGGATCAATTTCTGGTGAGTTTAATCCCACTGTTCTAATTCCATATTCTTCCCACACACTCTCTCGGGAGTACAAGCCCCTTGTGGCCAATGAGATGTGAAGGGAGGTGTCTGGGAGGATTTCTGAGAAAGATTACTTCAGTTTTACAATAAGACCTGAGGAACAGCAAGAGCAGCCCCTCTTCCCCTGAACGTTTACTAGGCTGTGAGTGTCACTGGACATTTGTGATCACTCCCTCCTGGAAATGGGTTTGTCTCTAGATTTAGGGACTTCCTGTTCCTATGGGCCTTCCCGCTCCCTCACTGACTTTTCACAATTATTTTTTGAATTGTCCTCATTTCTCCAACCTCTCAGCCAGAGGTCTGAGGACCTCAGAGCTCAGAACTCAGTCTATTTTCTATTTATACTCATTCCCTAGATGAACGTAACCATGGCTCATTCGAAGCTCAGGACTTGAAGCATTTATACATGCTGAAAATTTCCAAACGTGTTTCCAGCCTGCACCTCCTCATATATCCCTGACTGACTTTTTCTCCTTACCACATATCACTATCTGATATTCTAAATATTTTATTTATTTTCTCACCAATTCCTGGCCACTGTTACATAACTTATACCACCCCCTCCACCAGCATTGGATTAATCTGAGGCAAATCACAGCCATCATATCATTTAATCCATAAATACCTTGACATGGATCTCTAAAAGATAAAGACATACAAAATACAGCCCTAGTAATTCATTACTATCATCAACTATCTAGTCAGTGTTCAAATTTCCCCAGTAGTTTCATAAACAATTTTTTTACATAATAGCATGTAGTTAGAAAAATAAATCAGTTTAAAAAAATAAAAAAAAATTACTGTAGTAAATTATACAAAACATGAAATATGCCATTTTACCCGTTTTTAGGTGCACAGATCAATAGCACTGACTACATTTGCATTGTTGTGCGAACATCTCCACCATCTGTCTCCAGAGCTTTCTTCATCATCCCAAACTGAAACTCTGCACCCACTAAACACATCAATCATTTTTTTTTCTCTTTTCTTTTTGAGACAGTGTCGCTCTGTCACTCAGGCTGGAGTGCAGTGGCGTGATTTCGGCCCACTGCAACCTCCGCCTCTCAGGTTCGAGCAATTCTCCTGCGTCAGCCTCCCAAGTAGCTGGGACTACAGATGCCCACCACCACACCTGGCTAATTTTTGTATTTTTAGTAAAAACGGGGTTTCACCATGTTGGCCAGGTTGGTCTCGGACTCCTGACTTCAGGTGATCTGCCTGCCTCGGCCTCCCAAAGTGCTTTATATCTCTTTTTATTTCATGTGCTTGATATCTCTTTTTAGTTCATAGATTTTCCCCTTTTTCTTCACTGACCTCCCCACCACTTTTGCAATTTGCTATTGAGGAAATTGGATGTTTTGTTGTGTATCTCACTGATTGCATTGATGTCCTTTAACATATTCCTCTGTATTTCCTACAATCTGGTAGTTGGATCGCAAGCCTCCTTCAGATTCAGGTTTGTTTTTTGTGGTTTGCCTGGAGTACTTTATAGGTGGTGCTGTGTCAGAAATCCTATGGTGTCTGGTTGTCTCCCTTTTTGTGGTGTGATCAGCCATTGATGATCATGACCCAGATCTTTTAATTCATTAGAGGGTTGCAAGATGATGATATCTATCATTTTTTTCCACTTATTATGTAGAATACTCCTATACTATGAAACATCCCATCACCAACTATAGAGTTACATTGAGGCATAGCTCATTCAGGGGCAGCTCGTTTTCAGAATAATATATCTAGCATCCCCAAAATGTGACCACTGAAAAACCAGGACAGACAACTGGAGTAGCCCCCAGGCTGAGGACTGGAAACAATGCTGAGGTTGAGGACAGCCAGGCTACTGAGAGCAAGCATAGAGGGTGGGGGACAGAGGAGACTGCTGCTTCTCTAACCCAGCTGCTTGCACTTTCCACTGGTGGGGGTGTTGTGTGTGCTGGGGTTACTTTAAGCTGCAAGATGAGTGTGGTGCATCTTATTGGGGCTATCAATTTTACTTGAAGAGAGGGGGAAATGTTTTCTACACTAAAATAAATACAGAAACTTTATGAAATAAGGTATAAAAAGCAACATGTATTTTAAGGTAAAAATAGATTTTTCTCTTTTGCTGTAGGTCTTTTTATGCATTATTTTCAGACCTCAAGGATTTGTCTTTTTATCTTCTGCTGGTGGGAAGCACTGCAGCAGAACGTTGCTTATGGGTCTGTTCAGCCTGAAGGACCAGAGGCTGAGGAGACAGGCTAACTCGATCCCCAGTGAGCTTGTCAGAGAAGCCAACTTGGCCTCCAGCACAGCGCCCTGGGCCAGGAACACATTCTGGGTGTCGAGGTCAGTCTTCGCTGGGGAAATCTGATCCCACCCAGGGATACAGTTTCAGCTTCACCTCTCTCTGCAAGCAGCTCTTGCCTTTCTATTGCCCTTGGGGTTGGAACCAGGGAGAAGTTTTTCACTGTTTCAGAGCCAGACCCTTTTCTGGGGAAAAGGGGGGTCGTTTTGGACACGATCAGGCCTGATTATTGGGGGCTTAAGCAGAAGGATATCTGCCTGTGTGGTGTAGAAGGTTACCGCAGGAAGGGAACTGCCAATTGCTCTACCTAACTCCATTGTTACATATGAGGATCCTGGAGCCCAGAGAAGCAATTGGTTGGCCTGGTCATGGACAAGGACAGATTAAAAATCCCATCTCGGCTTCTCAGTACAGGATTGTTTATGCTCCCCAGATGCCTTTCAGTTGAGAGGAACTGAACGCTCCATCTGCTACAACAAGGCCAGGTCTTGCCACAATGGACAGAATTTACAGAACTCCCTTTGCTAGGGATCTATCCTAACAAAATAGCCGATGAATTATACAAAAATGTATGCACAAAGATTTTTACAGAAATATCATGGAAAATAGTAAATACAGGGACAAATCAAAAAGCAGATGATTATATCCATTATGGAACAACCATCTAATGTAGTAATGTATATTGTTAAATGTCTTCTTGAGAAGGGCCTGCACTGGTACAGGTTCTCAGTTATGGGTACGTGACTGGTGGAAACAGCAATGTGATCTCTGAATGCTGGACTTCGGGTAGTTTTTATATTTTTTAAATTTCTGTATTTTTCAAATTTTCTACAATGAACATTCGTTATATTACTTTTACATTATTTACCTTTTAAAATATTAAAAATATCTTTGACTGATTGTAGTTACTAGTTAGTAGCAGTTGCCAGTATTTCTGCTATTTCTGAGTTCTCTGGTTAGCCCCACACCTTGCCTCTAATTTGGCTTTTCTTTTTGTTGGAAAATGTCCTTTAGTAGTTTATTCAGAAAGCATGTGAGTGGTTAAAGAAAACTATTAGTTTTTTTTTTTTTTAGTACTTAAAAAGTCTTTATTTTGCCCTGACTCTTGAAGGTATATGGTATTTAGCAAGGTATATGGTTTTTATTGCATTTTCCCTGAACACTTTGAAGATACTGTTCACTTGTATTCTGGCATCCATGCTGCTGATGAAAAGCTTGCGGTCAGTCTAATGAGCATGTCTTTGTCGACAATCTTTTCTTTTTGCCTGCCTCTCTCTCACAGCTGTTATGATGTTACCTTTAATGTTCTGCTGTTTCACAATGCTCTAAGTGGGAATTTATCTTTGTATATTGTGCTTGACACTTGGTGTACACTTTCAGTCTCAGACTCAACATCTCTCATCAATTCTTAGTCATTTCCTCTTTGAATATTGCCTTGCCATCAGTTTTTCAGTTCTTCTAGAAGTCTGATTACATGTGTTTAAAAATTTTTCAATCTATCCACTATGTTTTCCACCTATCCTTTTACCTTTTAAATTCAGTGTAAAATTTATATTCACTGAAATGCATAGATTTTAAGGGTATTATTTGATTAGTGTATGCACCTGTGAAACCACAATCCCAATCAAAATTAAGAACAATTCCATCTTCAAGAACATTTTCTTACGCCTCCTTCCATTCAATTCCCATTTCTCGTAGACAACTGTTCTAATTTTTCCCATCATATGATAGTTTTCCCTGTTCTCAAACTTTGTATAAATAGGATCATGTAGCATATAGCTTTTGTGTCTAGTCTATTTCACTTAAAGAGTTTTTGAGATTCAACCATCTTGTTGCATGTATTAGTAGCCCATTTTTTTTCTTTTTGCTGAGCAGAACTTTATTGTAGAAAAATATCAAAATTTGTTGAATCAAATTTCCTGAATTGTTGGGGCTGGAGGTTGGAGGGAGTCTGTTCTATTGCCTTTTTTTTTTTTTTTTTTTTTTTTTTTTTTTTTTTTTTTTTTTTTTTTTTTTTTTTTTTTTTTTTTTTTTTACTGTTAGTCACATTTCCTGTCTTCACATGCCTAGTGATTTTTGACTGTATGTTGGACATTGCGGTGATATGTTGTGATGACTCTGAATTCTGTTAATCTCCTCTGAAGAATTCTAATATGGAATTAAATCACTGCCTGATCACTTTGAACATGTAGGGGCATGGTTTTGCCTTTAGTAAGAGGGAGTGTCTGTGTAAAGTTCAAGGTGTTTAGCAAGCATCCCCAACTTGATAGGTCTCACTCTCTTGGAGTGGGCATCTGATATCTCTGCTTAGTTATTTTACCCTTTCAATTTGATTTCTGCTTGTCTTTTTTGAATTCTTATTGTGAATGTGCATTTTAGGAGTGAGCCGATAATTTAAGGGGAGTTTGTATGCAGATTTTTGGCACCTCATGCCATTGCTTCCTCCTTTCCAGGATATCCTTTTCTAATTTCTAGCTGTCCTGGAACTCTGTCCTCTGACACCTGAAGTCATTAAGATTGCAGCTTTCTGCTTGAGATCTAGGGACTCTTCACTGTATGGAGTGGGGTCTACTCTTAACTGAAAATGGCTATATGTCATCCAATGTGGCTTCCTCCTATCAAGGGACATATCTCTTTTAGATTTTGCTGGCTTTTTGTTGTTCTTCAGTGTCTTCAAGTGTTTGTTTTAATATGTTTTACAGAGTTTGTAATTGTTATGTGTGAGAGAGTTAGTCTGAAACAAGCTACAATATCATAACAGCAACTGAAACTGCCCTCTTAACCATTTTTAAGTATCTTAATCTTTTTGTTTCTTTGTTGCATATTATGAGAAAATTATTTTGTCCTATATTTAAATTTTCTAATTTTTTTTTAATTTTTATTTTTTACCATATCAAGTTTAGAACTGTCTCATCCATTGTGGTTTATTTTTCAAGATTTCTACAGTTACCTTTTATAATCACCTGTTCTGATTAATTCTGCTGTCTAATTTAATAATCTGCTATTATTTTTGATAGATACTATTTCTTTCATTGTTTCAGGATATTATCACAGAAGTATTTAACAAAAAATCATTTTCTTATTGCTCAATTACTTTAATTTTTTGTGAAGTGATTTCATCTCTCAATTGTTGATTTTTCTGATTACCTTTTTCAGCATTAGTTTACATTTTGAGTTTTGGAATATTAGTTTACAGATTCATTTTGAGTGAGGTGGAAGTTTTCCCTCCCACCCCCTATGGCTAACTCGCATACTTTAGTAAGTATCTCTACTTGCCTCATGGGGTATCTCAATCAGAACTGAGTGTTGGAGTGTTGGCTTGGGGATTCCAACCCACAATAATATTTCTGATATCTCAAAACTTCTCAGCAAGTTATTAGGCAAAAAATATGTCCTATCTTACATGCTTTTGTCAGAATATGACTAAAGGCCCTCATAAGTGATGGGGTCTATGTCCATTTGCATTTATCCTAAACTGACCTTTGTGACTGCCCCAATCAATAAATTATAATGGGATGATACTAAGTGACTTCTGAGTCAAGACCATAGAAATGCCATGCACTCCCACATTGCTCTTTTGAGATGCTCACTCTCACTTTTAGAACACAGCCACCAAGCTATCAGGAAGCCCAAAATAGCCCTCATGGAGAGAACACATATAGAGGTCAGCCAACACCTCATCTAACATCCCGAGCTACAGCCAGCATGAACCTCCAGCTTTGTGAACAAAGGTGCCTCCAGGTGGTGATTCCGGCCATTAAGTCACTCACCTCCAACAGGCTCTAGACATCCTTGCTGTGCCTTGTCTGCATTCTTAAGCTACAGAATCCATTAGCAAAGTAAAATGACCTGTTTTACCCTACAGAATTGTTGGGTCATTTGCTATGCAACAGTCATAAGCAGAATGATTGTTTTGTCTAGAAGTTTGGCCCTTTGGAACACCTAAATAATTGTTGGCTTGAGACTTGCAGCCACAATAACGTTGCCAATATGTCAGAAGTGTTCACCAAGCCAGTGGGTGGCTTGGCCCAGGTGAAGCTGTGCCTGATTCTCTCTGCCTCCCTAGGTGTGCACAGCTTCAACCCAGCATCAGCCCCTGGCAGGGGTGTGTGGAAAGCTTTTTCATATCCCTTCGCAAGCAGGGAAACCATAGCCCATCCCTGGTTTCAGTGTCAGCCTCACCTCATGGAACTGTGGGTCCCTCTAACTCCGCAGGGACCAGCCCCTCAGCTGACTGAATATGTAGCCACACCAGACCAATCTAGTTAAACTTTTAGGTAACAAAGTTGTGAGTTGTTCTGCAGTTGCCCTGGACCTCCAGGATGAAGCTCATTTAATTGGAGCATGCCCAGATAAACAAAGTATGCAACCATGGGTGGAACCTAAGTGCTCAGGTGAAGGAGCAAGAACTGAATTAAGAAGGAGACAGTGAATGACAGAATTCAGGATCCAGTCAGATGGAGCCCTGGCATCACCTCATTATAAGATCCAGCCACATAACACCTCATTATGCTATGCTTGTAAAACCCGACCCAGCTCCCAGCTCAGGGAGACAGATTTGAGCATTTCCTCCTGTCCCCTGCCAGTTGACTTGCAATAAAGCTTTCCTTTGCTCAAAAGCTGATGCTATGGTACTGGCTTTACATCAGGCAGTCGTCAACCCATTGGCTGCTTGGTAACAAGTACATTCTTTTGAAGTCAAGGCCCAGCAAGCCTGATGCTTCAACCCTGTTTCTGTTCTTTTCTGTTCCTGGTCCATGGGGATGTTTTGTGTCTTTTTAAATTAGATTTCACCTTTTCTGTCATCATTTTGTTTGAATAGAAGTGGGATGGGGAGAATGCACACCATAAATTTATAGCACCATTATAGCTGAAAATCCTTCTATATGACTCATAAAGTCAGGAAAAACAGTCAATGAAATCAATACTAAACCACCTCTACCTCTTAGTTCTATCAATTCTATACTCATTGCCCCCTTTTCAGTGCCCACTGTTCCCCTCTTATACCTCACTCCTGTGTCTCTCCATTGATCTCTGTCACCAAATGGGAAGAAATCGGGTGGTCTCATTTGCTTATACTAAATAGTCGGGGAGTGTGGCAGACAGAATAATGCCTTCCCCAAAGGTCCATGTCTTAATTCCTAGAACTTATGAACAGACCACCTTACAGGCAGAAAGGACTTTGCAGGTACAATTAATTGAAGGAGTTTGAGATGGGGAAATTATCCTGGATTATCTGAGTGGGCCTGATGTAACAAATGGTCCTCATAAGAGGGTAAAGGCAGAGGAGATGTGACAAAGGAAACAGAGCCAGGAAAGATGATGTGCTGACAGAGAGCAAGAGAGAGCAAGAGAGAGAGAGAGAGAGAGAGAGAGAGAGAGAGAGAGAGAAACTATGTTGGAAGATGCTATATGCTGGCCTTCAAACTGGAGAGAGAAGCCCATGAGTCAAGGAATGTGAATGGCTTCTAGAAGTTAAAAAAGCAAGGAAATGAATCCTTTCCTAGAGTCTCCAGAAAGAATGCAGTCCTGCTGACCCATTTTGGACTTCTGAACTCTAGAACTGTGAGAGAGAATAAGTTTGTGTTGTTTTAAGCTGTAAGTCTGTGATGATTTGTGACAGTAGCAATAAGAAACTAGAACAAGGACTAAAGGCTTAACCTCTCTAGAAATGTCTGAAATCTAAAATGGGACCAAAAGAGAAGAGCATTACTTAACTCAGATGAACAGTGCTGTCGTGGTGGAAATCCAGCTGTACAGACGGCTCCATAACTCACCTCCAGGGCCTGCTCCAGGCGTGTTCTGTGTCTTAATGCCTGGGCTTCCTTCATTAATGCCATTGCTCTGGAATAGGTTTTGTTTTTTAGAAGATGCCTTCTACAATGCTGTTGAGCTAGGAGGATACTAGTCTTGGAGCAGGAATTTGTTTTAGAGTCAGTACAGACACGATAGTGGAAACAGGATTTCAAAATTCATGAGGTTCTCACCCTATAGGCCGGAGGCCTTACCTGGCCCTGGGCGCCTCGGGGAGAGATGGCAGGGTGATGGAGGGAGGCACCAAAGCCCACGGCAAGCCCAGCAAGGTCTTGCCCTTCAGTCCCACAAACCAAGGGAGGCCGTGTGGTGACTCCTCTAACAAACTGTATAGAGGAACAAGTTGCAGTAGGAAACAAAGGTGATTTTTCCTCAGATTTTTCAGAGATAGCAATATGTCAGCAGCCCCCAGAGAGGCTGAAAGTAAATGAATCAGTGCTAGAAAGTGAAGGATACCATCCGCACTGAATGGTGAAAAGGACTCCTGAACAGTATCTTCATTGATTTTTTTCTGTAATTGACACAGCATCCTGGTTTGCCTTCAGGCTTCAGAAGGAGAAAACAGGGAGCCTGTGTACACAGAGCTTCCTCGTGTTGGAATTTAATAAAAAAAAATTTCCTGGAATGAACTCCCTTTTCTTTCCCTTCATCATTCCTCTTTCTCTCTCTACTGTCTCCCTTTTCTTTCTGCTTCCTTCATTTCTCTCTCCTTATCTCTCCTTCCCCAGGTCAATTTCTCTGTCTCTCTCTCTCTCTCTCTCTGTTTCAGTCTCTCTCTCTCCGCCCCCCCCCACACAATTTCCTTTTGTTCAAAATAAGAGCTTAGACAATAATTACCACGATATAGGCAACCTGCTTTTGCTGGATGTGACAGCGAGGACCTTAGGAAAGAAAAAAATAGCACATTCCATCTTTCATGTTGGCTTAAATCTCATTTGAACAGCAGCTCAGTATTTTATTTTTCTGGGAAAATATATCACTCACAGTTGCTATATCTGAGAACTGCCCTCTGGAATAGCATGCAGAGAGAAGGCCCGGGGTCCCTTTGGGGGCTCCACCACACAGGAGATGAGATGGAAGAATCACCCCCTCACCTGCAGAGCCACCCTGTGGGCCTTGGCGGGCAGAGCCTGGTTCCTGCCTTGTTGTTAGTTACAGATTTCACAGATAAGGAAAGCACAGGTCAGTCAGATAACTTTAAGGAAAGTCTCCTGAAATGAACCCCTGTGTCAGACCAGCCTGATAGCCGAGGGGAAACATTGTTCCTAGCTTGAAGCTGCTTTTATAAAGCCTGGGAGAAAAAGATCGTTGAGAAGGACTATCTGCGGATTTATCAGCAGCTGCTGGGATATGCCCAAGGAGAACAGGATTTGGTGCTGGGGAAGGCAGATTGCCTGATAATCTCTCTTTGTACCAGAAATGTTTACCTAAGTGTGCTCAGAGGCATCAGACAGCATTTCAGACATTTCAGCATAAAAATATTCCATTAGGCCAAAAGCTGGTCTTGGAACAAAAGAAGTTCAAAAATTAAAATGAACCAAGGGTGTTTTTTCTGCCTTTTGTTTGTTTTATAGTTGGCCCCAAATTTGCCTTTGGTACCCAGATTCACACATTCAGCAAATATTTATACATTTCTTGCTATGTGGCAGGCACCGTGTGCTATGTGGTGAATATGATGGTTAGCAAATTTGGTGAAACGTTTTCTCTGGTGAAGGAGATGCACTTTGATTGAAGACTTCTACAAATGTAAACCAGTAGCAGGGTAGGGGTTATGGTGGAGAGGTGGTGGGGTCACAAGAGGGATAACAGAGGGAACTGGTTCATAAAGGAGATCAGAAAACAGTTCCCTGAAAATGTAATGACTGGAAGCTGAAGCTGGAAGCTGAATCTGCAGGAAGCATAGGAGTTAATTAGTGAAAGGAAATGGAACAGTGTATAAGAATCAGGTAAGAATGTGCAAAGGTCCTGTGGCATGGGTGGTTTCACGGAGCTAAACTAAACCACAACTGATTGGCTAGCACCAGGGGTGGGGAGAATGGTAAGAAATAAAGTTGGAGAGTCAGGCCATGGGCCAGGCTATGTTAACAATGTTGATCTTTAACTGAAAAGCATTTGAATGGCTTTTTAGCAGTGTGTGTGTGTGTGTGTGTGTGTGTGTGTGTGTGTGTGTGTGTCAGAGAGAAAGAGGAGATGGAAAGAAGTGGATGGAATCCACAGATATTTAGATTTCTGGCCCTAGCAAACTTATGGATGAAGGGTGGTAGCATTTGGTGATGCAGACAACCAAGGAGAAGGAGTGAATTTGGGATGAACATGAATTTGATATGAGTCATGTTGGGTTTGAGGCATCTTTGAAAAACCTAAATGAAGATGCTGGGTTAACCTCCCTGTGCTCACAGCCGTTATTATCTTGGGTTGTCCTTCCAAGTGTCCTAGTCGGCGGGAGGCCTGTCCTCCACAGGGGCCAGCCTGCTAAGCCCTGCACTCTTGCCCTGAGCAAGGCTTCTTAGAGGGGTGTGCCCTCCCAATAGTTCTGTGCCCTGTTTGAAAGGAGTCTGAGAAAGAAAGGCAGCAATGCCTCCGAACGCCACGGTGAACCTTCTCATAGGTACTTGTTTAAGAATGACACCTGAGCCTCTCAGAGTTACAAAGCCCTTTCTCAACCACAGGACTACTGACATTTTGAACAGGAAAACTCTGTTGTGGGAGGCCATCCTGTGCAACATAGGATGTTTATTTGGCAGCATCACTTCCTTCTACCCACTAGTTGTGACAATCAAAAATGTTTCCAGTTATTGCTAAATATCCCTTGGGTGGGGTGGAGGCAGAATTGCTACTGATTGGGAACTACTGCCATATACAATTTTATTTGGCCCTGGTCATATCTAGGTGGGCAGAGCAAGTTTTATCCTTACCTTTAGATGAGAAAACTGAGGCTCAGAAAGGATCTTGTGCCCAAGATCACACAGCTCTAAATCTGTAGAACTGGGATCAGAGCCTAATTCCTTTGACTCCTAGTGTGGGCCCCCTTCCATTTTTTTCAAACAATACTACTTTCTAGTTAAGGTATATCAATAATGACGAATTTCCTGGTGCTGTGGCAAACTGCTAAGAGAGGATATTTTCTTCTTCTACCTAGCTGGCCCCTTAGTCAACTTCATCAAATGAGGTTGACACCACAGAACATCCCAAATGCTAATGACAGAAATTGGTAGTGCTAAAATGCTTGTGTGTGTGGAGATGGTGGGAGAATCAAATATCATGTTCAATATTCAAAATTCTAATAAAGGAAGTGGACTAACATTTGTCATTGACTCATTCTTCACAACCACTCTGTGGTAATGTGGAGGTATCATGGGTCCCATTTTATGGACAAGTAAACAGGAGAAACTTAACAGTTACATGCCCAAGTAGCAAGTGGCCAAGCTGGGATTGAAACTCAGGTTGGGGTAAAGGTAAATTCATGTCTCCTGAATGCAGCCCTGCTGAATCCTCATGGGGTGCATGGGCTGAACCAGATGGTCTTGAAGCACCCTTTTAATGCTCCCATTTAATGATTTCAATTACAAAAACACTGTTAGGGTAAAAAAGCACTAAATATAATCCTAATGTGAATGATCTGTTGCTTTATGCTGTTTTTCCTTGAATACCAGCAGTGCCTCTGTGGATATGTGGAATACTGATATGGGTTGGCTGTGTTCCCACCCAAATCTCATCTTGAATTGTAGCTCCCATAATTTCCATGTGTTGTGGGAGGGACCCAGTAAAGGGTAACTGAATAATGGGGTAGGTATTTTCCATGCTATTCTCATGATAGTGAATAAGTCTCATGAGATCTGATGGTTTTATAAAGGGGAGTTTTCCTGCACAAGTTCTCTTCTCCTGTCTGCCGCCATGTGAGACATGCCTTTCACCTTCCACTGTGATTGTGAGGCCTCCCCAGCCATGTGGATCTGTGAGTCTATTAAACCTCCTCTTTTGTAAATTGCTCATCTTGGGTATGTCTTTATCAGCAGCATGAAAATGCACTAATACAAATACAAATATCCATTTTTGACTGCTCTTATTAAAAAATTAAACTCCAAGTAAAGCAGGAAAACAATGCTTGTGGAACTTTCTCAACAAAGAGACATTGGTCTAATCCATTTCTTTTTCCTTTTTAGCAGTCTGCTTCAGTTGGGGAAGAAGATGAGATTTGCTGGGAAATAATTAGAAGTGAAATGATTTAGAAGTGGCTTAAGGAACCCAAAAGCAGGACAGACACTTTGGGTGGGAGGAGGCTTTCCTAGCCTCCCATGACCTCCTTTCACTCTGGCTCCTACTACTTCTTCCCTCCCTTCTGAAAAGAGCACAGTACCCTAAATCAGAGGATTGCTACTCCAACTACACATTAGAAATGCCCAGGAGACTTAAAAAATATACATAGATACCACGTCCCACCCAAGATCAATTAATTCAGAACTTTGGTACTGGGGCAGGTGATTCTAATGTCTCACAGGGCTGAGAACCATTGCCATCTTTATCAAACTCATCTGTTCTGGTTTCCATTCTTTTTGGGGACTTGATGAGAGAAAGCTGTTATTGTGAGAAGCTGGATTAGACTAAGGTGTTAGAAGTCAGAATCGTTTAATGGGTCAGTCTTTGAGGTAATGTATTTGTATCTTTATAGGAAGCTTGGTCTATTCCTGCCTGGTCCTTCCCTGCTAAACTGCAGGTAATAAAGGACCATCACTGTTAGTCAGAGTCCCAACCAGATTCCTCTGGCAACATATGGGGAACTTCTCACCACCAGTGAGGTGGGGGTACCTGGGGAAGGTCTGATGCTCACATAATTGGCTCCCAAAATCGCTGCTATTAGCCACTTCTTCCATCACACTTCTGAGCAAGAGCCATGGCTATGCATGTGCTCAGCCCTGATCCAGACAACAGACAATCCTGACTGAGGTAGACCCGGCACATCAGCCCAGGGGAGCAGAATTAACTTAGCTGCCAAGGATGGAATAGATCTCACATTGTGCCCCCTTCTTTCCCATATCCCTGGATTCAGTTTCAGTTTCCCTGCCTGAGCCTCTTGTTCCATGTTGAGCCTGTAACCTTGTACTCAATCTCATTCAATCTCCTTGTGGATTGAGCTCTGTCAACAGCCTCCACCAACCAGATTGGGCCTTTTCAGACCTGCAAGGAGACCTCCTGGCCATGCCTGTTGGGTACTGACCATTGGCTGGTCCACTTATATCCTGGCAGCAGATCCTCAGCCAGGTCTGTTTCCGCAGTCCTTGCCATGACTACGCTTGCTTGCTGACAACTTCCCCCAGCTGGCCCATCTTCACAGCTTACCAGCCCTGGATATAATAGAGGGGCAATCATGGATCATAACATTCAGAACTGGGGCTTCCATTTGCCTTCAGTATTAACACGTCATCAAAGGAAGTGGGAGAACCATAGTAGAACCACATATTACTATGGAGAACAGAATTTGGGAAAAGCCAGTGGTAATCAACATGATGAAATGAATGAGAGGCATCAACAAATCCCAGAACCAAGTAGGCCAAGTTGAACCATGTGTCTAAAGCCAAACTAAATTAAAAGCCATAAAGCTTCAATTAAGTGTTAGTCTGTTGAGTAATTTACAGAGTTGAAGGTTCACTAGGAGTCAAATACAGTTATACACCATATAATGACATTTTGGTCAACAATGGACTGCATATATAGTGGTCCTATAACACTAAAATGAAGCTGAAAAATCCCTATCATCAACTGTGCCATCTTGATGATCCTGACCCTGTGTAGATCTAGGCTGATGTATGTGTTTGTGTCTTAGTTTTTAACAAAAAGGTTTAAAAAGAAGAAAAAAAAAGATTAAAAAATATAAAAAAGCTTATAGAATAAAGATGTAAATAAAGTATTTTTGTATAGCTCTACAATATACTGTGTTTTAAACTGTCACGACAAAAGAATTAAAAAGTTTAAAAATTCAAAACTTTATAAGAAAGCTAAAGTATGCTAAGTTGGAATGGAAGAAAGATAAATATTTTAAAATAAATTTAATGTAGTCTGAATGTATGGTGTTTATAAAGTCTACAGTAGTGAACAGTAGTGTTCAAGGCATCACATTCACTCACTGGTCACTCACGGACTCACCCGGAGCAACTTCTAATCCTGCAAGCTCCATCCATGGCAAGTGCTCTATGCAGGTGTACCATTTATTATCTTTTATACTGTATTTTTATTGTACCTTTTCTATGTTTAGATATATGTAGACACACCAGTACTTACAATTGTGTTACAACTGGCTATAGCATTCCGTACAGTCATATACTGTGCAGGTTTTTAGCCAAAAAGCAACATATAATGTTGTGTAGCTTAGGCGTGTAAGAGGCTATATCATCTACATTAGTGTAAGTACACTCTATCATGTCCACACAGTGATGAAATCACTTAATGATGCATTTCTTAGAGCATACTCCAGCTGTTAAGTGACATGTAACTATATTTGGCTAGAGGAAAAAGCTTTATGCTTTGCCTTGAGGCTACCACACTGGGGCTGGGCCACTAGACTGCTATTTGAATTTATCTCCCACACTGCTCAGGACAGTGATCCAATAAAATAGCTGTTTGAGTCATGTGGTTCATGGAGACAGTTGGATTTCTCACTTTCTCAGGAGCTATGTGGTATTGCCGTACAGGGTCCAGGCCTTTCCTGGGACAAGGTTGGAGAGCAAAATCCAAGCACAGTGGGGCATGGAATGGCCGATATGTGTGAATTCATTGGTAAACATCTCTCATTTGTTAGGAGAAAGAATTCCCTTGTCAAAAGCAAGGGAGGGGTACACCAGGATCCCATCAGTTGCTGCAAGGGGCCAGCCACTTCTTCCAATTGCTCTGATGCAGAGAGGTCTTCTCTCTTGATTCTCTGTGAACTTGTTTGTGGTTCCCAGTTGCGTCTCAACATAGCCCTGTGGGGAAAACAGAGTCATTGAGTCAAGCCTCCTTTCCTCCCTGTCCTAATAGCATTTACTCCAGGAGGCTTCTCCTCTTGTTCTATTTTGGGGCTCTTAGCACTGAGTATGGGTTGATAGAAAAGTGTGTTGGGAGAGAAGTGAACTGTTCCACCTGTACTAGTGACAAATATTCACTTTAGCCTAGTTGTGCCACTAGTTATATATTCCAATGACATTTTCTTTCCTTTACACCCCTACCTTACCTCATAACTGAGAAAACTGGTATCAGAAAAGAGGGATAGGAAGAGTGAGTTGAGGGCAGTGTCAGCTGTGTCCTAATGTTCTGCCCCATCCATCTGAGTAGCTTCACAACGGCAAAGACCATGGCTGGATATAGTCATCATTGTATCCTCAATGCTTACGATAGCGCCCAATTCACAGAGGTTGCCCAATAAGTGAAAAGCAGCCTATACATGTAAATATAAAGACATGTAGTGATCTCTGCATCTCTCTCTATTTCTGTAATTCTGAATGTTTTTTTATTATTCCAGAGATGGCGGCTTGTGCCCATTGTTCATCACCTGTTACAATGCATGGATGGATGCATGAGTGAATGAAAAAAGATTGATAGAGGATGGATAAATTTCTTCTTCCTTGATTTGAAATTGTGGAGATGGTTGCATCAGAGCCTCTGGGGTTCATTGTTTTGGAGCTATTGGATCTCTTTAAGGTCATCTGGAGATAGTATCAGGAAGAACCTAGTGTTTGTGGCCTTTTTCTTCAATAAGGTATTTTGTCCACTCCAGGGACCCAGTATTCTCACTATCTTTTAAGGGTATTTGCATTGAATGCTTAAAGAAAAAAGTCCTACTGGAGGCATTTCAGGTAACTGTCAGTATACAGGAAGGTACGATTTTGAGCCTTTTGAGTCTCCTCATACATAAAGGATGAAAGAGAAAGAGGTACTAAATCCAAGATACACTTTCAATGGAGACCCATGATGGCCTGATGGCCACTTGGATGCGGAAGGCTGATTAGAGGATGGTTTCCTACTTGGGTGGCTGGTTGCGTGCTGACAAAATTAATCAAGGTAGGAGTATAGGAGGAAGGTCAGGTTTGAAGCCTGGTGAATGCAGTCATGAAGTGTGTTGGGAAGTGTAATTAATCTAATTGACTTTGGTAAACTTGCAGGATATCTAGGCAAAGAAGACTAGCAGTAGATGATTGGAAATGTAAGTCTGGAGGCCAGAAAGGTGTGGAGGGATGGAAAGAACACTGAGAAGTCATCAGTGGGAAATCAGAAGCCAATGCTGTGGGAAGAAATTAGACAATCCAGAAAGAGTAGTTGATAATTGGCTTCCATATGTTGACCAGCTGCAGTGTGTCAAATAATTTATCAATATCTTTACTTGGAGTCCTCAAAGTATATTATCCATGATACATATAAAGACCTTGAGGCCTGAAATCACTTTAAACCCTAGTATAAATTTGAAAAGTTAAAAGTATTAAGAATACCTATAACCACAAAAATTGGTTACAGAATAAGAAACATAAAAAAGTAAATTCCTACGTTAATAACAAAATGTGAAGGCAAAAGAGTAATCGTGTAGAATTACTGTATGCAATTGAAATTAAATTATCATCTCAAAATAGACTGCTATAACAATGAGCAGTTTTGTGCCAACCTCATGGCAACCCCCCAAAAAACCCATAGCAGACACAAATGATAAGGAGAAAATAAAGCATACCACTACCAAAACACCATCAAATCACAGAAGAAAACAACAAGAGAGAAAGAGAGGAACAAAAGATTTACAAAACAAACAGAAAACAATGAACAAAATGGCAATAGTAAGCCTTTACTTATCAACAATTGCATTAAATATAAAATGGATTAAACTCACCACTCAAAAGGCATAGTTGTTGAATGGATAAAAAAACAAGATTCAATTATCTGTTAGCTACAAGAGACTCACTTTGAATTTAAGAACACACATAGGGAGAAAATGAAGGAATGAGGAAAGATATCCCATGCAAATGGTAATCAAAAGAGAGCAGAGGTGGCTGTACTTATATCAGACAAAATAGACTTTAGGTCAAAAACTGTCACAAGAGACAAAGAAGGTCATTATATAATGATAAGAGGGCCAATTCAATAGGAAGATGTAACAATTATAAATATATATGCACTCAACATCAGGGCACTTAAATATATAAAACGAACATTAACAGACATGAAGGGAGAAATAGATAGCAATATAATAATAGGATACTTCAATACCCCAAGTACAATAATGAACAGATCATCCAGACAAAAAAATCAATAAGGAAACAGCAGATTTAAATAATACTACAGACCAAATGGACTTAACAGACATGTAAAGAACATTCCACCTAACAGCAGCCAAATACACATTTTTCTCAAGCATAGACCAAACATTCTCCAAGACAGATAACATGCTAGGTCACAAAACAAGACTTAACAAATTTAAGAAGATTAAAATAATTCAAGGTGTCTTTTCTGACCACAATGGAATGAAACTAACAATCAATAACAAAAGGAAAATGAACAAATTCACAGATATGTGGAAATTAGAACAGCCATTGAGTCAAAAGAGATATCAAAAAGGAAATTAGAAAATACCTTGAGAGAAACAAAAATGAAAAAAAAAACAAAAACAAACAAACCTACTGGAAGTAAAGTAAGTAGTGTTAAGAGGGAAGTTTATAGTGATAAATACCTACATTAAAAATGAAAGATCTCAAATAAATAACCTAACATTACACTTTAAGGAACTAGAAAAAAAAAGATCAAACTCACGCCAGAATTAACAAAAAAAAAAAAAAAAAAACCAAAAACCCAGGATAGGATGGCTTCACAGGTGAATTCTATCTAACATTGAAAGGAGAATTAATAGAATCCTCCTTAAACTCTTCAAAAAATTAGAAATGGGAAGACTTTCCAACTTTTTTTAGGACAGCATCACTGTGATATCAAAGTCAGATAAAGATATCACAAGAAAACTACAGGTAAATATTTCTGAAAAATGTGGATGTAAAAATCTCAACAAAATATTAGCAAACCAAATTAAATAGCACATTAAAAGCATTATACAACATGGCCAAATAGGATTTATCCCTGGGATGCAAAGATGGTTCAACATATGCAAATCCATCAGTGTGATCTACCACATTAACAGCATGAAGGATAAAAACACATGGTTGTCTCAGCAGAGGCAGAAAAAGCATTTGACAGTATTCAACACCCTTCTATGATAAACACTCTTAACAAATTAGGTATAAAGGAACTTACCTCAATGCAACAAAGGCCATATATTTAAAAACTCACATCTGACATCATACTCAGTGGTAAAAAACTAAGAACTTTTTCCCTGAGATCTGAAACAAGGCAAGGATGCCCACTCTCACCACTTCTAATCCCAATAGTACTTCAAGTCCAATTATATCAATGAGACAAGAAAAAGAAATAAGCGACATCCAAATCAGAAAGAAAGAAGTAAAATTATTTGTTTGCAGGGAACATTATCTTTTTTTTTTTTTTTTTGAGACGGAGTTTCTCTCTTGTTACCCAGGCTGGAGTGCAATGGCGTGACCTCGGCTCACCGCAACCTCCGGCTCCTGGGTTCAGGCAATTCTCCTGCCTCAGCCTCCCGAGTAGCTGGGATTACAGGCACGCGCCACCATGCCCAGCTAATGTTTTGTATTTTTAGTAGAGACGGGGTTTCACCGTGTTGACCAGGATGGTCTCGATCTCTTGACCTTGTGATCCACCCGCCTCGGCCTCCCAAAGTGCTGGGATTACAGGCGTGAGCCACCGCGCCCAGGCTGCAGGGAACATAATCTTATATGCAGGAAACCCTGACAATCTCACCAAAAAAAAAAAAAAAAAAGCCTGTGAAAACTAATAAATGAATTTCACAAAATTGTAGGACACAAAAATCAATGTACAAAAATCAGCTACATTTCTATACACTAACAATGAATTCTCTAAAAAGGAAATTAAGAAAATAATCTGATTTATAACATAATCAACAACAATAGAATACTTAGGAATAAACTTACCAAGCAGATGAAAGACTTGTACACTGAAAACTATAAAGCATTGATGAAAAAATTAAATCAGACACAAATAAATGTAAAATCATCATGTGTTCAAGAATTGGAAGTATCCATATCATTAAAATGTCCAAACTACTCAGAGTAATCTAGATATTGAATGCAATCCTCACAAAACTCTCAATGATATCTTTTATAAAAATAGAAAAAAATTTTTAAAATTCATATGGAACCAAAAAACATTGCAAATAGCCAAAGTAATTTTGATCAAGAACAAAACTGAAGGCAACACACTTTATAATTTTAAATCAAATTACACTGAAACATAAATTGTCTCCCATAAATATACACAATTACAATGTATTGATTAAAAAATAAGTTAAATATTGAAAAAAGAATACATAATGATCATCAAGAACAGTGGCCCAATAGAGAAATGAAAGAAAGATCTTTACATAAAAAAGGTTAAAAATATGAAAAATTATATTACAAGTCTCCAATAATCAAAACAACATGCTACTGGCATAAAAATAGACATATAAACTAATGAAGCAGAATAGAGAGCCCATAAATAAATCTATGCATATATATAGTCAACTGATGATACTCAGCAAGGGTACCACAGTTAAACAATGGGGATAGAATCTGCAGTAAATGGTGTTGGGAAAACTGGATGCACACATACAAAAAATGAAAAGACCATTGTCTTTCTTATACCATATGTAAAACTCAGCTCAACACAGGTAGCAAATTGAATTAAATTCTGGGTTGAAAATTTTTTTCTTTAAGAATGTTGAATATTGGCCCTCACTCTCTTCTGACTTGTAAGGTTTCTGCACAGAGATCTGCTGTTAGTCTGACGGGCTTCCCTTTGTGGGTAACCCAGCCTTTCTCTCTGGCTTTCTAGGCAGTTGGCGGCCAAGGAGAGAGAGAAGCAGAAGCATGTCGCAAACAAAGTGAAAGAAAAACTCATTAAAATGGGGGGCTTGAGAATGTTTGTGTGCTGAAGTCAAGCACCAGTGAGGAGGGACCCAGAGACGCAAGTGAATGACAAAGCTTCCACATTCTTCCCAGGCCAGGAAGCATTTCCCATTTTGTTACGTAACATCCTGTGCTTCAGTTTTTGTATCTGTAAAGTGGGGACAATAATAACAGCTGCTTCAAGGGGCTGTGGTGAGTGGAGCGTGCCTGGCACTGCATGGTAACATAGGCGCTTATTATCATCACGTCTTCCCCTCCTCCTCCTCACCACCTTTTCGCCCTCCCCTCCTTCTCTCCCTCCTACTCTCCCTCCTCCTCCTTCTGTCCTCCTTCCCTTCCTTCTCCTCTTCCCCTTCCTTCCCCTCCTCCTCTCCTTCCTCTTCTTCCTCCTCCTTTCTGCCCAGTCCTTCTCCTCCTCATCTCCTTCTCCCATCCTTTCTTCTCCTCTACCCCTCCTCCCTCCTCCTCCCTCTCCTCCTTCTCCTTCCCCCTTCCCCTTCCTTTCTTTCTTCATTTCCTCCCCGTTACATTCTTTCCTCCCCGTTACATTCGTCTATCTGTGGTACCTACCTAGCCTTCTCCCCACCCCAGGCCACCTGTACCTGGGAGTAAAGCACAGGCAGAGGGGCACCGCAGCATCGCTGCTCCTCCCAGCCTGGGTGGGTGGCCCGGAAGTGTTGCAGAGAGGAGGAGAATAATTTAGTTCCTCTGCTCTGCCTCTAACTCAGCTTTTTGACTGTTTCCTTCACAGTCTCTAATGACCATGGTTTTTTTTTTTCCACAAAAAAACTATACTTGGTCCTCACAGCATATGGTGCACTGACAAAACTCTGTGTAGTGAAGTGAGGGGGAAGGCTCAGCTTCATGTCTTTTCATGAAAAAAGGTGTTTTAAGTGTGGGTAACAAAACCTTCATCCTTTTTCTGGCTGTCAGTTCCTGAGTCTTTCCCACTGTGTGGGGCAGGGCACAGAGTTCAGGGCTGGATATCAGATGACCCTGGTTCCAGGAAGCAGCTGTGTGATCTCAGCAAATGGCTGTGTGTCTCTGAATCCAGGTGATTTCCTGTGAGGGCACTTAACTTCAGTTTTTATGGCCGATCCCCACTTCTTGGCCCTCTGAGATCCACCCCAGAGGTCATGGCCCTCACTCACGTCCGTCTGTCAGCAGCTGCTCAGCAAGTCAGTGTTGTCAGTTATGAAGGGGAACCCACTGAGGAAAGGTGGGGCTGAGTTTTTAGGGGATCCCAGAAGGCCCAGCTGCATTCTGAGATTCCCCCTTCTCATCAGGGAAATCCATTATTTGTACTTGAGTCCTTTCATTTCAAAGCCAAGGTCTGGGGGAATGAGGCATCTTATTTCAAATCTTTATATCTCAGCATGAATAAACATCAGATGTTTTCCTGAGAGGAGGGCTTTAGTAGGGAGACCACCAAGGCGTGGAGGGGAAGGTGGGCAGAGTGGAGGGGCAGCAGGCCCCTGAAGGCGGAGAGGGGAGAGGGAGCAAAGGAGTCTCCCACATACCATACAGTTTGTTCAGTCTGGGGGCCAGGGTCATATGTGTCTGCTGTGTTGTGACTGTAACTGTCTTTCGTTACCAATCAGAGTTGTGGAGCCTAGAGGTTCAGAATGAACTTCAGAGCTGAATGGAACTGAGTTTGAGGTCCCGGAACAACCTACTAGTGGAGAGACCTTGCACAGCTTATTAAAATATTGTGGAGCACTTCAGTTTCCACATCTCTGGTCTTCCTCCTCAGTAACAACAGCAACGAACCGTTCACAGACTAGGGAAGTGAAGCTCAGAAGGATTATAGCGCGAATCAATGTCAGAGCTAGCATGCCAACCCAGGCAGACTGGCTGTGCTCTTATATCTTATGCTCGTTGCTTCTCTAAAGTCCTGGCTCTGATCTCATGATACCCTACCCCACCATCCATTTCCTTTCAATGTTGCAGCCACTCATGAACCCCACAGTCATCCCCCTTGTTCCTTGAAGGTTTTACCTCCCAGCTTGCTGTTACTCTCTCCAGTAACATTCCTGCTATAATTCTCTCTCACATTAGCCTACCTGATCCTTAATCTCCCTCTTCTGCCTACTGTCCTCCCAAGTCATACCTCTGGCTGTCATTACCATCAATCTCTCAGTTCTAGTCATCTCACTCTGTGACCACAACACTACATCTCTCAGTTCATTCTCTCTATTCCCCCAATTTGATAATGCTTCATTGCCTAGTACCTACTATGAAAAGAAAAACCTTAGCCAAATTAAATTTAAAGGAGTTTAATTGAGCAAAGAATGATTCTTGAATCAGACAGAGACCGGAGCCAAAGTAGGCTCAGAGACTCCAGTGCAGCCATGTGGTGGAAGATTTATGGAAAGAAAAAGGAAAGTAATGTACAGAAAATGAAAGTGGGTGCAGTAACAGCCGGATTGTTTACAGATGGCATTTGCCTTATTTGGCGACCACTGATTGGCCAAAACTCAATGATTGGCACAAGAATAGGCTATAGTCTGTTTATAATTCCATTTAGGGAATAGTTCATGATATACAGAGAAACCTGAGGCTGAACTTAAAGTATGCAAGGAGGCAGCTTTAGGTTAGACTTGATTTAACACTAGAATCAGCCGAGGTCACCACTTTCTCACTGTCCTTCACCTCCCCTACCATGTCCTCATTTCCTTCCTTACCCACCTTAAATTTTCCTGGCCCATCATTCTATTTACATCCTTACTGACATCCTCACCTTGTTAGCTACTCTCTCTCAAAGGCCCAATCCTGATCAAATCCACCTGTCTCCTTGCTTCACACCTACACAGCTGAACAGGATAGGAGAAATACATGCAACCACACTGATTAGTTTCACCTTGAATTCATGACCAGTAACTTCAAGGAAGCAGCCCTTCTACATCTTCAGAGTTCACTTCTTCTGACCATTCCATATTTCACCGTTTTCCACTCTCCTCTCAAATTTCCCCATCTCCTGTCTCAGTTGGTGACCTGGGCTTGCTATTTCACTGAGAAGGTAGAAGCCAGCAGAAGAGAACTTGCACACATTTCCATGGCCAAATTCACTCACCTACACATCGGTGCCCAGAAAGTACTGCCTTCCCTCATCTTACTAGGAATGAGCAATCTCTGCTTCTCTGTGGTCCAAAGCCTCAATTTGTGCACTGGATTTCATCCTCACTCCTCTTTTAGAGAGCATGGTTCTGGAGATTGCCCTTCTCTCTCCTGCACAATCAGTTTTTTCCCTCCCTGCTGGGCTCGTCCCATCATCATGTAAACATGTAATTTCTCACAACCTTAATAAAACACAAAACTCTGTTGCCCATCTCTAGCCATTGCCGCATGCTTTTCTTCCCTTTCCAGCAAAACCTCTGAAATGTTGTCTATACAAGTTGGCCCTCTGAATCCATGGGTTCCACATCCATGGATTCAAATAACTATGGATCAAACATATTCAGAAAAAAATTCACAAAGTTCCAAAAAGCAAAACTTGAATTTGCCCTGTGCTGAGTACTGTGTGAATCCATGTCAATGACGCGGCATGTAGGCCTCACATTAGGTATTATAAGTATTCTAGAGATGATTTTTTTGAAGGATGTGCATAGTTGCATGCAAATACTATATCATTTTTTACAAGATACTTGATCATTCATGGATTTTGGTATCTGTAGGGGGCCTTGGAACAATACCTCATGGACAGCAAAGGGTAACTACACTTGCTGTCTAATCACTCCTCCATTCTCTCTTGAATCCAGCATGGTGAGGCTTTTACCCTTCAACAATCCAAAGGTCTTGCTCTTGTCAAGGTCACTGATGACTTCCATGTTGCTGAAACCAACGATCCACACTCAGTCCTCATTTTATTTGCCGCAACACCTGCATTTGATTCAGTTTCTCCTTTTCTCTTCGTCACACCTTCTTCACTTGATATCTTGGACACTACACCCTTCTGGCTTCTGTCCCACTTCATCAACTGCACTTTCTTAGAATCCTTTGCTATCTGCCCCATCTCGTCAACTTCCAAATGTTGGCATGGGCCACAGGCTCATTCCTTGGACCTCTTATCTTTTCTCTCTTTCCTTCCTTAATCACCTTATCTAAGTTCTTAGCTTTCGATATGCTGATGACTCATGCGTTTCTATTTCTACACTGGTTCTCATCCCGAACTCCAGAGTCAGACCCAACAGTCAACTTAATGGCTCTACTCACCGTCATTGAAACTGAACTCCTGATCTTCACCTCCAAACTTTTCCATCTCAGCTTCTGGATGCCAATTGCATCCTTTCAGGTGTCCAGGCCAAAATCTTTGAGTCAACCATTATTCTCTCTTTCTCTCACACTTCATGTCCAATTTATCAGCAGATCCGGTTGGCTCTCCATAGCAGTATATCCAGGACTCAACCATTTCCTGGACTCTGTGCTTCCCGCTTACTACCCTCCCTATTTTGCATGGCGGTCAGATGGCCCTTTCAAAACGCACTTCAGATTCTGCTACTTCTCTGCTCAAGACCTTTGAAGAGATTTCCATCCTAGACTAAAAGCCAAAGTCTTACAAAGATCTTCAAGGCCCTATGTGATTTGGATTTTTACTCCCTTTTATGCTTCTGATCTTGTCTCTTTTCGTGTCTTCACTTGTTCATTTCTCTCTAGCCACAGAGTGCCTTGCACTTCCCCACACATGAAGAGAATACTTCTGTCTCAGGACCTTTGCCCTCACTATTTCCTGTGTCTGCAATGCTCTTCCCCCAGATATCCCCATGGCTTGCCCCCACCTTCCTCTCAGCGAGAACTTTCCTTACCACCCTGGCTATGATTGCTAACTTGCTTAATTTTTTCCATAGGGGCTATTGATATTTGATATTCTATGTATTTTTCTTATTGTCTCTCTCCCCAAATAGCATATAAGCTTCATGAGGGGAGAAATTATTATAGTTTTGCTCACTGCCTGTTTCTAGCCCCTGAAACAATGCCTGGGACATAGTAGTTGTTTAACAATCATCTGTTGAATGAATATAGAATCTCCAAAATAGAAGTTGTTTCATCATTGGCTTGCTGGTAGATTAATATAAGGTGACTGTCACATATTAATGCTTAATAAGTAGGAGAAATTGTTTTTTCTGTTTATTAGTTTTTTTAAATTGAAAAATAAAAATTATATTTATTTAGTGTGTACAACATATTCTGAAATATATATCTATATCTATATATAGTCCAGTAGTGAAATATGGTTAATGAATATATACATTACCTCACATATTTATCATTTATTTGTTGTGAGAACAATTAAACTCTCTTAGCAATTTTCAAGTATACAACACATTGTTTTAGCTACAGTCAACATTGTACAATAAATGTCTTGAACTTATTCATCTTGTCTAACTGAAATTTTGTAGCCTTTGAAAGATAGCTCCCCAATTCCCCCACCAGCCCTAGTAACCACCATTCAACAGTTTGCTTCTATGAGTTCAACTTTTTAAGATTTTACATATAAGTGAGATCATTTGGTTTTTCTTTTGACATCTTTCTTATTTCACTTGACATAATGTCTTAAAGCTTCATCCATGTTATCACAAATGACAGGATGTCCTTATTTTTAAGGCTAGCTGGCTGGTATTGTGTGTGTGTGTAAAATAACATTTTCTTTATCTATTTATCTGTTGATGGACATTTTGACCCTGTATCTTGACTATTGTGAATAGTGCTGCAGTGAATGTGGGAATGTAGTTATCTTTTCAACATGCTGATTTTGTTTCCTTTGTATATATACCTGGCAGTGGGATTGCTGATCAGATGGTATTTCTATGTTTAATTTTTTGAGGCCCACTTCCATGCTATTTTCTACAATGGCTATACCAATTTACATTTTCATCAACAGTATACAAAGTTTCCCTTTTCTTTACATGCTCGCTAACACTTACTATCTTTTGTCTTTTTGATAATAACTGTTCCAACAGGTGTGAAGTAACAGCTCATCATAGTTTTAATTTGCAATTCCCTGATGATTAGCGATGTTGAGCATTTTTGTCATATACTGTTGGCTATTTGTATGTCTTCTTTTGATAAATATCTACTTTGTTCTTTTGCCTATTTTTTAATCGAATCATATTTTCTTGCTATTGAGTTGTAGGAGCTCTTTATATATTTTAGGTATTGATCCCTTATTAAATGTATGGTTTGAGTAGCAATTATTATTGATCCTCATTTCAGAAAGAGGAACAATGCAACCATGTTGGTGATCATATTCTGTATTGACTGTAACTTTACATTTATAAAGAGTTTGATTAAAAGTTACATCATCAGGACTATTAGTTATACTCTGAGAGAAATTTAGAAGACCTCAGTGTAGGTTATGAGGATTGGCAAGAACTAAACCATTTAATGAAAGTTAAGAAAACTTTTATAAGAAACAAAATTGAGATGCATGGGAGAAAGTAAGTTTCTCAAGCTTACACCATAAGGAAGTGGTGGTAGGGATTTGAAACAAAGTTTATCTGAAGCCAAATTGTGTTCCCCAGTTTCATGCCCATGTCTGCTGGAGCACAATGACCCTCATGAGGGAAATGGGTCAGAGGCAGGACTAGAAAAGCATCCCTTCTCCAGGCTATCTGAGTGGCCCTGGGGAACCTACGCAAGGCTGTAGCCACCCAGTTATCTGGAGAAGAGATGCTTACCTAGCTCTGCCTCTGACTATGGTCAGTTACCTATAAGACACTGAGAATAATCAAGAGCACTACTTACCCTCCAAGTTTTCTTTCTATCCAGAAGGGCCTCCCAGAAGGCTTATGAAAGCACCCACAAAAGAAAGAGTAAAATGGATGACGATAGTGACTGACTCATGAAGACAGGTGCTATAGTTTGGTGTGTTTGACTCCTCCAAATCTCATGTTGAAATTTGACCCCCGGTGTTGGAGAGGGTGCCTAATGGGAGGTATTTTGGTCATGGGAGTGTATCCCTCAGGAATGAGTTGGCTCTGTCCTGGTGGTAACAAGTGGAGGGCAGCTGACTTAGGTACCCTAGAGGAAAGGAAGTATACAGAAAATGAGCAACGAAAACCAAAACCAAGAGTAGAAGCAAGTTCTCAGGCCAGGCAGCCATAAAAGTTTCCATTCTAGCACACATTCATGATTCTGATCAGAATTCAAAAAAAGACCAAAAGCTTTTTCTTTATATTATTTGTCTTCCCTATTGAAGCTTTGAGGCCAGAAGCCGCGCCTTATTCATCTAGCATGATGCCCAGAGTACAGTGGGTGCCCAGGAGACCTGTTAAAAAAATGAATAAATTATTCAGAACTGTGTCCTTATCAGGAAGCTAGAGAAAGTGGGTGCTTTCGGTGCTCATTTTCAAAGGATGTGTTGGGATGCAGGGCTATTGTCTCTGTGAAGCTGGTTTTGGGGATGGGTGGTTACGGATCTGAAAGTATCTTTAAAAGCCTATTTAGCCAGAGCCTGTTTGTGTGCTGGGGTGTGAAACTCTATGAATGTATTATCAGCAGGGCCTTATATGGGTTTATGTGATTTGCTTTGGCCAGAAACAGGCTCCTTTTTAACACATTCCTTGGGGGCAGAGAGACCAACAGGCCTACCTGCTACTCTGATGGTCCACCCACACACCCACAATTAATGCGGGAGATGTTTTGATATTTAAATAAATGGTGTCAGTTTTCTCTAAAGGTGTAATGTTCAAAATGGTAGCCTCTAACTAAATGTGGCTGTGAGCCCTGGAAACGTGGCTAGTGCAAATTCAGATGTGCTACGGGTATAAAACAACCACCAGATATTGAGGATGTACGCAAACAAAATAATGTAAAATACCTCATTAGTAATTTTTATATTGATTGCATATTAACATAATTTTTGGAAACATTAGGTTAAATAAAAATTTTGAGTAATAATAATTATTATTCTTTTTAATGTGGCTACCATAAAATTTAAAATTACATATATGGCTCATATTATATTTGTACCGGACAATGCTGCTGCTCTACAGGATACCCTGTCTCAATGTCCATTTCTTGAATGCTTGCATTTCACTTGGGTCTTGAAGAAATTATAAGATCTGAAATGATAGGAGAATGGAATTCTACATGGGAAAAAATGCACATAGCTGGAACAACAAAGTGTATTTACGAAAAAAGGGTGGGCCAGCTGGCTTCAGACCCACTCCAAGTCTCCTTGCACTTGATCTTTTTCTTTGAAGCCCCATGTGTCAGTTTCACTATTATTTCAGTATGCTAGTAAAGAAAGTACAATTAATGGCTGCTGACATTTGCTGAGAACCTGCTATGTGCCAAGGGTTGTGTTAATTGCTATATATATATATTATTGCATTAATGAAGTAGCACCTGACTATCTCCATTCTACAAGTGAATTGAGCAGACAGATGGTAGAGAAGGATAAATGGGAGTCACAGAAGGTGGAGGATAAGGGACATGGAGCAGTCATGGGTGTTGCCACAGTTTCTGGCTTGGCAATGGGTGAACACTGGGCCCACAACCTGGTTGGGGATGGCAGGAAGGACTGATTGACCTTGTGTCCTTGCAACAGATGTCTGGCAGAATGCTTATGTGTAACATGCACTCATTAAATATTGTTAATTTTTCGTCTGAGTCTTCTCTCTTTCCCCTTCCTTTAATTCTGCTCTCTTCCTTGTTCCCTTCACTCCTTCCCAGAAAAACTTCTCCAAATTATTGCTGTGCAGTGGGCAAAGAACGTTGCTGAGCAGTGGGCAAAGAATGATCATTAGCATCAGGTATGAAGCCACATCCCACCACGTATAGGCTGGGTAACTAATACCCACCTCACAGGGTTGTAATGAAATTTAAGAACATGTTGATATAATGAAACTCCAAGCATACAGAAGATGCTTAATAAATAATAGCTTGCATCATTATTTATTCTCTTCTTGTGCTGCACCTCTATGGCTCTCTAGTTTCCAGATCTTAGTTGCAAGGGACACTGATGGTCTGGGGGCCTAGAAGTTCGATGAGAGTGATTTCCATGCCGAGTTCCACCCTGATCCCCACCAGTTCACAGACCAATTCACACTTTACTCTGTCTGTAAGCTCCTTGGAATCTAAAAAGAGCCAGTCTCTTTTGGTCTAGAAAAAATACTTTCCTTAAACAATTTCTATACATATTTTGAGGCCCCTTTTGCCTTTTAAATTGCTATTGTTATTAACAGCCCCCAGCAGCTGCCCTTTGGAAGTTGGTGATCTACTTTGCGTGTGCATGTAGCAAATACAAAGCAGAAGCCACAGCAATATCATAATTTTGAAATGTGACTTTCCTTTGGATCCCCATTGTCATGGCCCTCTGATCAGCCATTTGCCATCGGCACAGGAAAGCCAACTGAAGCCATTTTCTTCAATGCGAGGTGAAATGCAGCATGCTGTGTCAGAGCCCAGCCTAGCTCTGGCAGACCTGGGTTTCAGGTCCAGCTCAGGCACTGGGTCTCAATATTCTCACCTTTCTTTCTAGGTCCCAATATCCTCACCTGTTTAATGAGGGGGTCCCAGTTCTCAAAATCTTTAATGAGAACTCCAGAAGACAGGGACTCTATCCTTCTTTTTGGTAGCTGGGTATCTGGTATCTAGCACAGTGTCCGGCGTATAGTAAGTACTCAATAAACTCTTGTTGGATAAACGACTGCCCCTGAGCTGTTTCAGTTGCGACCACCTGCACAGTGGGTGTTGCTGATCCTAAAACATCTCTTGGAAGAGATGAATAATAAGGGGACTTAACAAATATACAGAATTGCATTGGACAAGGTGAGGCATTCTTGTCATTTTCCCATCTTTCTCATCTCTATGCCATGTACAGACTCTGCCTGAATCTACACATAGCACCAAGTCATCAAAAGAAGGATAACAGTAAAACAATGTAATTCAGTCAGAAACTCCTGGGTGTATTGAAAGCAATGAATAGAATGTACATATGTAGTATGTTTTTTATCTAGCAAAAAAAGAAAACTACTTTCTTTGAGTTCAAGTGAAGGATCCCAGCAAATACTTATTTAATTGCGTCAGTTTGTAGGTATGCGGTGTCCACTGTAAAAGCTGAATGGTCACAGGCTGTGATTATTTGCTTGGCAACCTGAGAGTGATATTTCCTTCTCAGCAGCTTGAAGACCTCTCCCATGTGTCTCGTGTCCAGAGATGGACAAGAGCAGGCAATGAGACCTCACAGACTTTATGGGTGAAGTGCATTAACTTGAATCCCTTAACCAAGCCCACGCCTGTAGACCATTCCTGTTACCATTAAGTAGGCAGTGAGCTCATAGTCTTCTGCCTCTAAGAGGAAATGATGTGCACCGGAACACTGATCCAGGGAGATTCTCAGTGTACTCAGAACCTGATAAGTAATCAATAGTAATCAATAACCTAGGATGGAAAGTATTTTGTACCTAGAGTGCAAAAAGGAGCATATTGTACCTAAACTTATGAGCCCTCTCATGTACAGTCAAGATGAAGAAAGGATAGCAAATTGGGTACTTATGTCAGACCTTTTAAACAGACAGGCAGGCATAACTAAACCACTGGGAGCAGATGCAACAAAACAATGCCTTGGCTGGAGGAAGAGTGATAGAATGGAACCCTGAAGCTCAAGGCTTCTCTCCAGTTCTCTGTTGCATTCTCCTTGCTCTGCCATTCTTCTCTCTCCCTCTCTCTTTCCTTCTCTCTCTACACACACACACACACACACACACACACACACACACATTCTTGTTGCTCAAACCAGAGCAGTGAGATACATAGAGCATCACAAAGAAATCATAAAAATTGAAGAGACATCATCCTAATAGGATGATTTTCACCCTAAACCCTGTCTGATTTTACTTTTAATTTATGGTCTTTGTCACATCTGATCCTTTCTATTTTCTTAAATGCTTCCCCCGGAGATCCCCAAGAGGGGATTACTTTCTTCCTTCCTTCTTTCTCCCCCTTTCTGTGGGGTGAGCAGACCCAGCCCCCAGGGCATGCTCTGGGCGGAGCTAGGACAGAAGCAGCTGCCCCAGCTGCAGGATGTCGGGATGCAAATGCCCAGTGCTCCTGGCGGACAGTGTCATTTTGCCTAAGGCAGCTAAAATGCCAGAGTGTGAGACTGTCAGAGAGACCACCCTCTGGGGACATAGCAGCCACTGCAGAAGACTTCATTCCACATTGCTTTTGTTCTGAGTAAAACCAAGTTCCTGCACTGGACATTAGGTAGACACTTTAAATGGTGGGGAGGGGAGCTAGCACTGTGTGATTTTATGTTTAGCTACCATCTGTAACTAGATCGCAGAAAATGTCTGAATTTGCTAGAGAGAGGCAGGGTGAGTTTCAGGAGCTAATGCTGGCTGGGAGTCTGAGAACCAGACTTCTAGCTCAGCTGGCTCTTGCACTAGCAACCTATGTGGCCCTGAGCCAGGCCTGTCACCTCAGCTTCCTCACTGTTAAGTGGGAAAGATGACCCAGATCGTGCCGCCACCCCCGAGAGATGCTACGTGAGAACTGGGCTCAAAGATCAATTTAGGTGACAGCACTGCCCACTCCAGTAATAGCCAACACTTAAATACTACTTGGTTTTGATCTCAAAACATAATAACTGTTTAATCCTCACAGGCAACTATGAGGCACATGCAGCTGTTATTCTTATTTTACAGAGGAGGTACAGAGAGGCTAGGTGATGTACCTAAGGTTACACAGCCAGTAAGGGACAAAGCTGGTTTCCAGGCCATGCAATCTCACCTCAGAGTCTGAGTTCCTAATCCCCATGTCGCCCTGTGCACACTGTGAGAGTCAGGCAGGGCTCCGAGAAGTTTGGCGGTAAATAGACCCATTTAACCTTTGGTTAAGCCAACAATTCTCAAACTGATGTGACCAAAGACTTTCGGGAAGCAGCAGAGTGTGATGGCTGAAAGCACAGAGTCAAGTAGGACATGGTTGGGCTTATATCTTTCCCTTCTTCTTAGAATTGCTGTGGCCTTGGGCAGAGGCTAAACCTTTCTAGACAAGAATCTCCTGAGCTATAAAATAGGGATAGTGATGGTAACACAGTTGCTGTGAGGAATAAAAGAACCAATGCATGAAAAACTCTTTGCATAGTGGTTGGCATATTGACATAATAGTCTGAATACAAACTTTTATACCATATATTCTATGTATACCCATATATGGTATGTATATATAGAAATACAGTAAAGGTATGTATGCATGTTATATATACGTATAGATACAGACAAACACATACACATCCTAGTTTACAGAACTAATATCCCTAAAACACCTTTTGGGAAATGCTAGGCTAACAGTCTCTAAGGTTCTGACCCCCTCCCCACCCATTTTGATTTCTATGGTTTTTTTTTTTGAGACAGAGTCTTGCTTTGTTGCCCAGGCTGGAGTGCAGTGGTGCAACCTCTGCTCACTGCAACCTCTGCCTCCTGGGTTCAAGCAATTCTCCTGCGTCAGCTTCCCAAGTAGCTGAGACTACAGGCACACGCCACCACGCCCAGCTAATTTTTGTGTTTTCAGTAGAGACAGGGTTTCACCATGTTAGCCAGGATGGTCTTGATCTCCTACCCTCATGATCCGCCTGCCTCAGCCTCCCAGGTTTCTGTTTTAATTCTAACATTTTTGAGATCTTATCCAGGCATATGTGGGCTTCCTGTGTGTAAAGAACTCATTTCCATAAAATGCCACAGCTGAGAAGATCCTTCAAGATCATGGTGTCAAACTCACTTGTTTTATAGAAATCTGAGGCCTGAGGAGGTCTGGTGACTTGTCTGAAGCCACTCTCCATGGTGCCGTCAACATAAACATAAACGTAGGAACTCACAGAGCTGTAGGATAACACCTCATCACCACTCTTGCCTTGGGATAGATTGGGACTTAAATCTCAGTGAACTTTTAGAGCTAATATTCACAGGCAGGTTCCCCATAGCTTCAGAGGCAGGGTGCTTTAAGTCTTCTTGAAAACCCACTCATAGGGTTGTCATAGGGTATCTAAGGACTGCCCCCCCCAACACCCTCTGTTCCAGTGAGGCTCTTCATGGTGTCTCTTTGATTGGCATCAGGATCGTGAACATTCTCTAAAACCCAAGTTACGTTGAAGGAAGAGGTTGCAAACTCCTTGGCAATCCTGGCCAACCCTGTAGCATGGAGAGGTATTGGGCCCCATTGGAGACACTGAAAATGGTCCTCACGAGGTATTAGGTATTAGCACAGGCCCTCCCTGAAGTCATTCAAGTCCCCAAACCCAATCATGCTGTTCATCAAAGCAGGCCTCTGCCTGGATTAAGCTTTCCAGGCTTACAGTTTGTCTAGGATCATAAGCCTGGGTAGGGTCTTACTCTTAGAATTGCTGCTAGAGTCTCTTTCTTTCCTCCTGACCTCAGTCTTCTTGTCCATGTCCATTTTGGTCTCTCCAATATGGCATCTGCCTGCAGCTTCACACCTGGCCATACTGGGTCCCACCTCTGGCTTTTGTCTACTGTGGCTAGCCTTCCACCAAAGGTTTGTACCCCACTTTCATCCTGTTTTCACCTAGGTGAGACAATAAACTGACTTTAGGCCAATGCGATGTGGGAGGAGTGATGTAAACTATTTGCAGGCCTGGACTACATAAACCTCCTGTGAGATTCTTGCCCACTTTTCCCCCATTTGCTTGCTGCATGTTGAGGCCCCGGCTGGTCTTAATAGGCATGCACTAAACATAGTGGAATTCCTGGCAGCCTGGGACCCTACTGACTACATGGAGAAGAGTCCTGCCCTTCAGCCCCACTGCCACATGGCCTTTATGTGAGCTAGAAATAACCTTCTATTGTGTCAAGGCACTGATATTTCAGAGTGTTTGTTAATGTATGCAGCATTTTTCTAATACATATTCATATTTCCTCTACCAGTCATATTACTTACTCCTAAATCCAGCTCCAAGTCTGATCTGTTTTGTCTGAAGTCCTCCTGGCCTCACTGATCTCAGTGTGCCTTTTTGCCCACATTTCTTTCACTCACATCTTCATACTCAGGCAGTTCCCACTTTGCTACGCACGGGCTTGTGGTGCTAATTGAAGAGGACAGAGACCTCGTTCTATACTCATTCTGCATCTCCCAAAATGCCTAGCGTCAAGACCAGCAAACAGTAGGCACTCAATCAATACTTGTTGATCGATCCGAGAGAGGCTGGAATGATCCATATGAAACTCCGAGCATCATCTAAGAGCTCACTGATTAAATAGATGAATCTTGCAACCTTTCTTTAATGCCACCAAGGCAGCCTTTGCTTCTCAGCTTGGAGACTCAGACTTGGGAGGCCTCCTTGCCAGCCAGTTCCTGGATGGCTTCCCAGCTTCCAAGGCGCTCCGGGCCACTCTCCGATGGCCAGGGCATCCATCAGATGAACTGCTGACTGCAGGTTATTCTTTGTTCTCTCTGCTCCTCTTGCTTAAAAACAACAACAAAACCCAGGCAAGCACCTCTCTCTAGGGCTGCTATTCCCCTCTGCCTATCTAGGGAAGAGGGGCATAGAAGCATCTTCCAATTACTATAATTGTCTTTAAAAATATATATTTATGTTATAAAGCCTCATAGAAGCCTCATGACAAGGGGCCCTGGGAGCCCAAGCACAGGGCTAGGGGTCTTAAATGTTGCTTAGCAGCGTACTTTGAACTGACCATTTCCATTTAGGCCACTCTGCTCCAAGTGCTGCAGCAGCTGACAGGTTAGTGAAAAATTCAGGCATACCAAGTAGCTGGCATCTTGGTTACCAGAAATCTTCGAGTCATTATGCTCCATTTTATTCATTTATTTTAGTTATTTTATGACTTCTTGTAGTATAAAAGTAATTTTTATTAGATGAAAAACAATTCAAGAACATGGAAAAGAAAAATGAACATTATGTGAATGAACATTATATGAATGTTCATGAGATCACCCCACTGCACTCCAGTCTGGGAGACAGAGTGAGACCCTGTTTCAGAAAAGAAAAATTTCTGCATGCTTGTGTGATTATTCTCTTGGGATAAATTCATAGAAGTAGAATTAGTAGGTTGAAGGAAATGTCCATTTTAAAGTTGTGTGATACCTACAGCCAGAAAGGTCACATCAATTTACCCATCAGTATTTCAGCTGGTTTGAAGTGTATTCAGTCAGACTGGTTTGTGTATGTGGATACAAATGGACAAGAAGTGGGATGGGGAGAAAGAATTAAAATAGTTAATATATTTTTTAAAGCCGATTGCCTTAATTCAATCTGCTCTGGTTGAAATTTTGCTGCTCTTTAAAACAGACCACTGGGTTTAGATCCAGTTTTTATTTGATATGAGGTTGCAAAACATCTTATGTTGTACAGTTGCATGAGTGTAAAGGAGATGAATTTGTTTTCAGCATAATTAAATTGGGCAAAAACAGCATGTCCTGGATAGCTGCATGTTTACGGTGTCCAGTGGGGGGTGTGTGTGTGTGTGTGTGTGTGTGCGCGTGTGTGCTTATTCATACTGTGGTTTGTAGCCCTTTGAGGCAAGGCCTGGTTGTTTCAATAGGAGAAAAGAAGAAACCTGCTTTTGAGATGCTCAAGGGAAAGAAAAAGCAAGGTGAAGTGTGGGCCATTGATCTCATCAGAGAGAATGTTGGAGCCAGGAAGAGCCACATTAGGGAAACTGGCTTTTTGGTGTGTGCAGATGTATTAAAATTCTTCTATTTAATATGTCAAAAATCTTTTTTCAAAGCAAAAAAAAAAAATAGAAATCATTGATCTCTCCCCCACTCCCAGCCCCTGCCGTGCTCCAATTTCTGGTCTGCCTTCTGACTCCAGCGTGGCCTGTCTTCTGGCGGATGGTGAGTGGGTCAGTTAGCCTCTGCGGTGAGCATGGATGCCTCGCTGCAGGGAGCACCTCCGCCCTGTGGACCAGACCCTTTCTACAGCCCAAGTTCATGTGTCCTGATTTGCTTGTCCCTGAGGAAGGAAAGGAGCTGCTTTATTCATGAATCCCCGAGTAGGATTGCCTCTGGAAGCAGGGCACTAGCTGTCTGGTGGAGAGGAACAGAAGATGCAGCTTCTGGTTAAACTCTTCCCTGGCCCATCCCATCAGTCTTCCAGATTATGAGTTTGAGACAGTGTCATGCAGAGAAAAGAGAACTGGAGTTGAGTTAGGAGTTCTGACTCTGCCAATAACTGGTCGGTGACTTTGCCCAAGTCATTTAACCTCTTCGAACCTCAGAGTCCTATTACGTCAAAAGGCAATGACAGGGTCATTTGTGAAGATGGATTAGCTGATCCTTCCAGACCCACTGACTCTTGATATATCTTGCATGAATTCTCAGGTGGAAGTTGCTCTCTTATCACTCTTCCTCAGTACCCTCCCAGCACGTTGTTTTTTATATGGCTTTCACTACCCCAAGTGATGACAGCTTCATGGTTTGTGCTCTCTGCTGGACTATTGCTCTAGTTAAGGTACTGCTAGTGGCCATGACAATTAAAACCCCCAGGTTTTATAGGTTTACAATAGAAGTACATTTATCAACCACTTGATTGATGGGGACCTCCATTTAGGAACCCAAAGACCCAAGCTCCTTCTATTTTGTGGCTCTGTCCTTCCTTAGACCCTTGTATAAATCCAGCCAGAAAATGGGATGAATGTGTGGAGGAGCACAGCTCCTTCTTAACCATCTTGGCTATGAGTGGCTCATATTACTTCTGCTCACATTTCACTGGTGAGGACAGTCACGCAGTTCCGCCTAGATGCAAAGGAAGCCACAAGCAGCTGCACCCCAGAGACAACTCTATAGGACAAAGGGAGAAGAACTATGAACCTCTGACTGTGACTCAGCTCAGAGTCATCTAAGATCCTTGTGATGGCAAGACATTGTTCTCCCTATGTCTCAGCATCCCACATGGCTCCTGACACACATGTTCAGTATAATAGATTTGCGTCATCTGTGTATTTCATTTCTGTAAGTTTAGCTGCATAGAGAAATAGAGAAAGAAAAAAAATCTAAATAGTGCCTGCGACTCTGCTGCAATCCCAGGCAATGGGTGTATGTCAAGAAGAATAGGCTGCAAACCATAGGCTGTGGGGCAAACCCTGCCTACTGCCTGCTTTTGCAAATAAAGTTTTATTGGAACACAGCCATGCCCATTCATTTACTTATTGCCCCTGGCTGCTTTTGTGCTGCAGTGGCAGACTTGAGGACTTGTGAGAGACCGCAAAGCCTAAAATATTTGCCCTCTGGTTCTCTTCAGAAAAAGTGTGCCGACCCCTGCTCTAGTGAGAGAGGGTGAGACAGGAGACTCAGCTCATGGTTTTCTTTTGTCTGTCTCCGTCCCCTTCCCTGCTTAGAGTGAGCATCTCATGCTACTGGTTGTGATCGTCAGCCCAGTGTTTAAAGCCACATGTTTGTACAGCATGGTGTCTAAACATGAGCCAACTCTGTGAATGCACAGATGTGTATGCTGAACAATTACTGAAGGAATGTCTAAGGGCAATGTTTACCTTATGCGCTTTCTTCAGAACCTACTGCTCCTGATAAAATATGACTCTATAGTAAAGGCACATTGAATGAGTACATAAGTGGATATGCCAACCCTTTGCAAAGTTAAAGGGATACTACAAACCACAGAATTACAGTTACTTTTGATTGTAACTTATATTTCAAGAAACAGATGCCCTCAATCTTAGTGGTCCTCAACTTTTTTGGCATCAGGGACTAATTTCGTGGAAGACAAATTTTCTGCAGACCGGGCAGTGGGTGGTGGGAGAGATAGTTTCGGGATGTTCAAGCACATTACATTTATTGTACACTTTATTTGTATTATTATTACACTGTAATATATAGTGAAATAATTATACAGTTCATCGTCATGTAGAGTCAGTAGGAGTCCTGAACTTGTTTTCTTTCAACCAGGCAGTGCAATCTGGGCCCGATGGGAGGCCTTGACACCCGAAGTGTGTTGCTTATGTCCAGTCCACTCTGTAATCTCATTTTGGTTGCTGCCACTGCTGAAAACCCTGCCTCACAAAGATAAGATGTTGGAAATGGGAGCAGGCTTTTCAGTGCTTTTGTGGCAATCTCAGGATATTCTACCTTGACTTTAATCCAGAATGTATAGAGATTTGAAGTTGTCACAAACACTTTTTAGGCCACCAGATGCAGCTGTACAACTGAAGTTCATCCACCCACTTGCCACTATAAAACCTGCCACCAGATGCAGCTTAATTGTCGGCTACTACTCACTGATAGGGTTTTAATATGAATCTGCAAGCAGTTGATGTATTATAGTCTCTGTGCAGTCAAACCTCCCTACTAATGTTAATCTGTATTTGCAGCTACTCCCCAGCAGTAGCATCACTAACTCAGCTCCAACTCAGATCATCAGCCATTGCATTCTCATAAGGAGCACACCATCTAGAACACTCACATATGCAGTTCACAGAAGGGTTTGTGATCCTATGAGAATCTAATGCTGCTGCTGATCTGACAGGAGGCGGAGCTCAGGAGGTAATGCAAGCAATGAGGTGCGACCGTAAATACAGATGAAGCTTTGCTTACCCGCCACTCACCTCCTGCTGTGCAGCCTGGTTCCTAACAGGTCACAGACTAGTACTAGCCCATGGCTTGGGGGCTGGGGACCTCTGCTCTATCTGTAACCGAGGAGGATAACCTCTCAACCCCAGATGCTCTATAGAAGCTCATGCCCTGCAAGTTTTGTGCCTGGTTGCCTTTCTCGCCTCTTTGAATAGCTCATTGTCACAAAACAATATCTTTTTTTAAAAGATGGAGTGGTGCATTACATACTTTTTTAGTAGCAAATAGGAAAAAATAATTTGACATCTAAATATGTGGTTTGAAGTTAGAGTACTCCAAGTACTCTCCTGCCTTAGACTGAGAAGACAAGCCATTTGGCTAAAGGCTGTGTCTACATAGGTCTCAAGGGTCTAGCAGGAAGTTAGTGTTTCATTTGGATGTGGTGGGTCTGCTCTGTTGTGACCCCAAAGTATACCAACTCTCACTGTGGTTTTGATAAGCTTGGTTGAACCCACACCCCAATGAGACTCAAATAGGGAGCGTGTGTACTTATTCATATTCTAAGGACATTGCTTTTGATCAAAATATTTTTGAAAACGTTTTAGATTTGTATTTAGAATCTGTGGCTCTTTTAAATATTCTCTTTTAAATATTCTCAATTTATTTGGATTTGGGAATGGGCTTTTGTTTGTATTTTTCAATTAGTTTTTTTTAACTTTTAATTAAAATATACAGCCCTCATTCATTGCTGATGGAAATGGAAAGTAGCACAGCCATTGTGAAAGACAGTTTGGCAATTAAAAAAAAAACGAAACATACTCTTATTATACGATGCAGCAATTTTATTCCTCAATACTTACTCAAATGAGTTGAAAACTTACATTCACACAAAAACCTTCATGTGCATGTTTACAGAAACGTTATTCGTAATTGCCAAAATGTAAAAGCAACCTAGATATCCTACAGCCTGGAATGGATAATTAAACTATGGTACATATGGACAAAGGAATATTATTCAGCACTAAAAAGAAACGAGCTATCAAGCCATGGAAAGACAGAGAGAAAAATTAAATGCATATGACTCAGTGAGAGAAGCCAATCTGAAAAGGCTACTTATTGTATGATTCCAACTGTATTACATTTTGAAAGAGGAAAAACTATGGATATAGTAAAAGATTTAGTATTTTGGGGGGGTTAGGGGGAAAGAAGGGATGAATCACTGGAGCACAGAGGATTTTTAGAGCCATGAAACGTGTCTGTATGATGCTATAATGGAGGAGAGATGTCATACATTTGTCAAAACCCATAGAATGTATAGCACCAAGTGTGAATCCTAATGTAAACTATGGACTTTGGGTGATAATGATGTGTCAATGCAGGTTCATCAATTGTAAAAACTTCATTGTGCTGGTGGGGATGTTGGTATTGGGAAAGGCTGTGTGTGAGTGGGGTAGGGCCACCTACATGTGTAGGGTCATGTGTACAGAGTACTGCCTGTGTACTGTGTGTGTAGTTCTGCATGTGTAGTACTGCATGTACAGAATTCTCACTCTGACCCCTGTGTGTGTAGGGGCATGGCATACTGCATGTGTAGGGGCATGTAAACAGAGTTCTGCCTGTGTAGAACTGTGGAGAACTGTGGGGTCACACACTGTGTAGTACTGTGTGTGTAGTACTGCGTGTGTAGTTCTGCATGTGTAGTACTGCGTGTATAGAATTCTCACTCTGACCCCTGTGTGTATAGGGGCATGGCGTACTGCATGTGTAGGGGCATATAAACAGAGTTCTGCTTGTGTAGAACTGTGGGGTCACACACTGTGTAGTACCGTGTGTGTAGTACTGCGTGTGTAGTACTGCATGTGTAGTACTGCATGAACAGAATTCTCACTCTGACCCCTGTGTGTGTAGGGGCATGGTGTACTGCATGTGTAGGGGCATGTAAACAGAGTTCTGCCTGTGTACTGCATGTGTAGTACTGTGTGTGTAGTACTGCATGTACAGTACTGCATGTACAGAGTTCTCACTCTGCTCCCTGCAATGTGTAGGGGCAGGTGGCAGAGTGAGAAGTCTGTAATTTCCACTCAATTTTTCTATGGATCTAAAACTTCTCTAAAAAATTGAGTCTACTTAAAAAGTACATACCATACATACAGAAAGTGAACAAATAGTCAGTGTACAGATTTATACATTTTCACAAATTGAACACTTTGATTTGTTCACTTTCTGTATGTATGTGAAACCAACATCCAGATCAAGAAGCAGGATACAAACATATCCCTAAAAGTCTCCAAATACCCACTTTCTGTCACTGACAACTCTATAAGAATAATGATTATGCTGATTTTTAACAGAATTTTTGGTTTTTCTTGTTTTTGAGTGTTATACACATGGAATCATGCAGCATGTCTGCTTTGGAGTCTGGCTTCTTTTGCATAATAATATGGTGGTGAGATTCTTCCATATTATTGCTTAAAGTTGAGCTTGTTCATTCCCTTTGCTGGATGGTATCTCATTGCTTAGCAGAAAGCTTTTAACCTGACTGTGAAGATGCTTCCCATGGGGCCTTCTGGATGTAGTTTAAGCAACTGAGGCTGTCTAGGGCCTTGAAGTGAAGTAAAACTCTCACTGAGAAATAGACGTTTTTATATCTTTATTTATCAGCTGAATCCAGTTTACTCCAAGGCACATCCCATGTCCCATGGCTCTCTGATGAAGCTCAGAATTTACCCGTGTCCCCACAACAAGCTATGGCTTTGTTCCTATCAGGATGGACCATCGTGCTCAGATCTGACCTTGCCAAAAGCTGGTGAGAGAATTCAGCCAAAGCAGTTCTTCCGCAGAGGAAGCAAGAGTCCTATGAAGTGAGGATGATAATAAAGAGACCTTTCGCTTCCTCTTGCAATTGATTTTACCTCTCTATGCCTCAGTGTTTCAATCTGAAAATGGAAACATCTACATTCTTGATCATATAAGGAAACTATCTTAGTCTGCTTGTGCTGCTCTAACAGATTTCCTGAGTCTGGCTAGTTTACAAAAAAACAGAAGTTGGTTTCTTATAGTTTTGGAGGTTGGGAAGCCCAAGATCAAAGCACCAGCATCTTGTGAGGACTTTCTTCCTGTATCATCACATGGCAGGAGGGCAAGAGAAACTGAAAGCTGACTGAAGCATCTTTTATAAAGGTCTTAAGGCCATTCACGAGGGAGTCCTCATGACCTAATCATCTTTTATAGGCCCCACCTCTTAATACTATCACATTAGCAACACCTGAGTTCTGGAGGACACACATTTAAATTACAGCAGAAGGCCAGGCGCAGTGGCTCACTTCTGTAATCCCAGCACTTTGGGAGGCCGAGGCAGGTGAATCACCTAAGGTCAGGAGTTCAAGACCAGCCTGGCCAATATGGTGAAACCCTGCCTCTACTAAAAATACAAAAATTAGCTGGGCGTGGTGCTACACACCTGGAATCTCAGCTACTCAGGAGGCTGAGGGGAGAATCGCTTGAATCCGAGACTGCCACTGCACTCAAGCCTGGGTAACATAGCGAGACTCCCTCTCAAAACTGAAATGAAATAAAATGAAATGAAAATTATAGCAGAAGTATGAAACAGTCAATTAAGAGTGATGAGAGACTTCTGAGAGATTCCTAAAAGCAAAAAATATGTGAGTGTTATTTTTGCTGTTAAAAATTGAGTGACGATTAATTTTAATAAGATTGCAAATACTCTTGAAGAGCTCTAAGCATGGTGTATTAATTGCTAAATGAGCTAGAACCTCCCCATATCACGCCCCTCCATGGTATCCTGATCACATGCACCATCCAATCACACAGATAACTCTGTGACTTTTTTTTTTTTTAAGGAAACAATAATTTTGGAACAGGGAAACACAAAAGGTAAGAGAACAATTAGTAGCATGTATGTCATGAAGCACCCTGTAGATCACTTATATTAAATTCCAAGTCTTTTATTAAAAAACACAAATCTTTCATTTTTGTGAAGAGCTTCCTAAACACTAGGATGGTTAAATAAAAGGTAATCTGGAGTAGAAGGGAAGTATGAAAGAATTTCCAGAGCACGTTGAAACCTCCCTGTGGGCACAAACTACCTCAGGCATGAGCATTGGATTGACACTGGTTGACTTCTGTAGCAGATGCCCATAGCCCCTTGGGTCTCCTAAATGCCAGTGGCTTCTTCTTGCAATTAAACATGATTCTGACTGAGGGCTTTCTCGGCCACTGGAGTGAATTGCTCAAGAGCTCCCCTCAACCCAGGCCAAATAAAAGTTGATGGTTAAGCTTTCTCACTCATTGAGTAGGACAATTCTGAGGTATGTTTTACCTACTGTCCAAGTGATCCTCAAAGGCGTTAAGCCTCCATTTCCCACAGTGGCAACCTGAGCATTCATGAGTTTTATTGGCCTCCTTTGCTTACCTTGCTCAATTTCCCACTAGCCTGCTACGCTTTCTGAGAACACTTTCCAGATAAACTACATGTCCAAAAACCCTTGACTCAAGGATTGCTTCCAAGGCCCAAACGAAAACACCTTTTTTGAGTGATGTATTTTGGTGCCCAATCTAACAATTGAATATGGACTCTTGTTCATAAGGAATAAGAAATGAAAAAGAAAAAGTTGGAAAATTTTTCTGTGTCAGACTTTCTCATCCTCGAAGCTTGCATGGGAAGAAATCAGAAAAAAACAAACAAACCTGGGAAAAAAGATTACCGAATCAGAAATCTCCAAGTTTGGGTGTATCTATGGAACACAGCTGTGTTGACAATAGAGTTTGGTGAATTAAAAAATGATTCCTGTGATGAGAAAATTAGACTTTCCCAATAATAAAAATAATCATTCAACATGAATTTTAGAAATAATCACAGGTAATCCTGATACAAACCCAGAACTAAGACCTGCTACTCTATTCGTTTAGGTTTATGACATTAAAATGCATTGTGGGTATTGAACAATGAGAACACATGGACACAGGGAGGGGAACATCACACATCGGGGCTTGTTGGGGGATGGGGGGGCCTAGGGGAGAAATAGGAGGGGGTGGGGTTGGGGGTTGGGGAGGGATAACATTAGAGGAAATATATAATGTAGATGACAGGGGGATGGATGCAGCAAACCACCACGGCATGTGTACACCTATGTAACAAACATGCATGTTCTAGGCATGTACCCCAAAACCTAAAGTATAATTAAAAAGAAATAAAGAAAAAATGCCATTATGATAACACTGTTTATTGTCTGTTTCTGTGAGCCAGACATTGTGCTATGTCCTTTGTATATGCTTTCTGATCTAATTCTGACAACAACTTTTGAGGTAGGAATTTTTTTTTGGTTTCCTGCATTTTGCAGATGGTGGGTCTGTGTTGAGAAGTTAAGAAACTTGCCTGAGACTCACAGTTCCCTGCTTTGTTACTGAAATTCAGGCTGAAATTTAGCTTCTTGCTTTTCTCAGATCTGATGTGTTTGTACACTGTCTCTCTTTCTTAGTGAAATTTGCAAAAGGTTGGTCTTGTCAAAGGATCAGTTTTGTTTTTGTTGATTAATTTATACATTCTTTAAAAATTATTTTTACTTCCTTTCTTCTACTGTCCTTGGATCATTTTGTTGTTGTTCTCATTTTTGTACTTCCTGATTTGAAAGTTGAGTTCATTTAACTTCAATATTTTGTGCTAATAAACTTGTTTATTGCTATTCATTGGCTTCTAAGAACCACTTTGGCTGCATCCCGTAAGTTTTGTCATATAGTGTTCTTGAGTTGTAAACAGTTTGTAATTGTCTTGTATTTCTTCTCAAGCTTGGGGGTTATTTGAAAATCTGTTTTCATATTTTTTTATGGTTATCTATTTGTTTTGGATTTCTAACTGTATTACATTGTGGTTGGTAAATACTCAACATAATAACAACTTTTTCTTTTGGGTCTATTAACAGAACAAGGGAGGTTCCAGAATTGCCAGAATTGTGGGTGGAAGGGAATGCTGCACCTGTATTGGCTCCATAGCTTTTACCTAAAATTGAAGAAACATCAATTATTCATGTTAAAGAATGGGAGGGGTGGCTGAGAAGGATTATGAGAAAACCAGAATCCTTCTTCCTGCCTGCAAGCCTGTCACTGGTACAGACTACTAAAAAAATTTTTTATTCCCTCCCCACCTTTGTATTTCTTAGCTTGGTAACTCTGTCAAAATAAATCTTCAACATATGTTAAATTGAATAGTTACACCCATCACAAAATAATTTGCACTAGGTACTAATATAAGAAGCATCAGCAGAGAGAGCAAAAAGAATTAAAGACAAGGTCGGGATGTCCAGGTGTCACCAACTGCCCTGAGGGAGGAAGTGAGGCTTGAACAGCACCCTGCAGGAATAAGATGAGGCAAAGTGGAGTGTGGCAGGGTACTTTCTGTGCAAAGCAAAGGACCACCAACCTGGTGGTGGTGGCAGTGCAAATCATGTTCATCTGCATGAGGGAGAAATGTAACAAGTATTTTGCAGCAAAGAATTTATGCTTTAGAGTAATGGGAAATCAGGGTGATTGAGCAGAATAAGACCAGCATGTTCTGGCATTTTGAGCAGAATAAGATCAGCATGTTCGGGCATTTTAAGTTTAGAGCAAGAACTTTAGTTTCATGTGGGAAATAGGAATCACCATTGATGAGGCTCGATGAGTAGGTTAAAGGGGTTAATCTATCAGAGGTGGGCTACATGGATTAGAAAGGGAGAACAGAGTGATAATGAAGATGATGGCATAAGTATAGGGCACATTTTGAAGGAAGAATTGGCAGGACTTGGGGACTAATTAAATGTGGGGGTTGAAAATAGGAAGGAGACAAAGATTACTCCTTGGTATCCAGTCTGGTGGGCTGGAAGATGGTAATGACACTCAAGACACAGGAAAGTAGGTTTCAAAAAAAGACCGTGAGTTTGTTTTTAGATATGTTGAGATGGAGAACCTCTGAGGGGACAGGTTTGAAAATCATCAGACGAGCAAGAGAGGTGGCAGAAACGTTGCAGAGAAAGCCACAAAAACCAGGGAGAGAATTTTAAGGAAGCACGTGTGCCTGTGTGTGCATCTGTGTGTGTGCATGGCATGGCAAGGGTTGATAGGGGAGTTGTCAACTGTGTCAAATGCTGTTCAGATATGAGAACAGGGTGGTTAGACACAGTACTTGAGATTTAACCTTAAAGAATACAGTTTCAGTTAATGTAATGGTGACAGGCAATCAGGTTGATCAGGTTGCAAAGATTTAGGGAGAATGGGCAGCAAAGCAGGGGAGGCGATAGGCCTAAAGGGCATAAGTCACATTACTTTGTGTAACTACCTTGCCCCTTAATTTCCTTGAAAGCTTTAGACAAACATCTTAGAAATGAAAGTGGCCTTGGAGAGTGAGGTGCTGGGAGAGGCCCGCAGAGCACCTGCTACAGAAACTGAGGAGGAGCTTAAGATGTTCAAATGGAATTTCCTGGAATCATGGTAGGGAACAGAGGGCTGTAGGCCATGAGAAGTTGGGATAAGAGAAAAAATGTAAGCCACTGAAATCTTCTAGACTGGCAAAAACTGTGTCTTGGCAGTAGCAAAGCCCACAAAGGAACAAAGTTGGGTTGAATGTGAGGGGAGTAGACTTTAAGTGCTGAGTAGTCACTAAAACTGGTGGACTCAGAAGCATCTCATCTTTGGAGAAGATGGAGCAGGAGGGCGAGGCAGCCCTGCCCCTGCTGTAGTGGTTTAGGGGTTTCCGTGGTGGTCAGAAGTAACCACTGAGGCCTCAATAGTCTCCATTTGTGGGAATTTTTTTCTTGAAATGCCTTCTTGGCTCATTAAGATTGAGGCAAAAAAAAAGCGCTTCTCATTTTGATGGGCCTAAAAGTTCAAACTTTTTTTTTAGGTCAAACTCAGCATGGATGTGAAACTTCATTAGCTGTTCTTCAGCTCTGAGAGGAAGCCTCACAGGACTCAATATTTCTAGCTCAGGAAACTCAGAGCTCTTCTAGAGGGAGTACGTTGGATAATGTCATGTCTCTGGAGGGCTGTGAGGTTTTTAAGAAAAGTGGGTCTTCACTCCTTTCTGCTGAGCCACTGGGATACGCCAGGCCTGTCTGTTACACATGCATGCTGGTGCTTGTTGCAGACAAAAATATTCTGGTCTGAGGGTGGGAAGTTTTGGTTTTAGATCTAGCCCGGTGCACTTAAGTCATTGATCCTCTCTGCACCTCAGTTTTCCTCATTTGTAATATAATGAATGTGGCTGTGGTATGGACATGTAAGCTATCAGAGCTTTTTGTGTTAATGTTTGCTGCGAGTCAAGAATGAATCCATTATCACCAAGAGAGGGAATAAAGCAGCCCATCTATTTTGCAGGAGAATCCTGGTGCTGCCTTGGGGCATGTGGGGTCCAGGCCCAATTCTGCCGTTCTTAGTGGCAGATAACAATTCCCCAGACCTGTTCATCTGACTTAAAAATAGATGGTGCAAACTACTGCTTAAAAATACACAGGAAGTACTATGGGGTCTTTTGATACGAGACAAAAAGCACAGGGCTTCGGAGCCTGATGGAATAAGCCCTCTGAGATTTCATGGGACAAGGGCCATATGAGTCCTGGGAGTACTTGCGTCAGGGGATTGGGTCCACCATTCCCTGTGGAAGGAGGTCCTTCTTGGGAGAGGCGTTTCAAGTGTCATTGTGTGACTGGCCCATTAACCACAATAGCTGGGCTAAATGGTGATGCTAACGCAGCAACTGGATTTTACGTTTTCACCCAGAGAATTTTTCTGCGAGAAAGACCAAGTACTGAAGTGCTTCACAGATTCCAGTGAACAGTTTGCAAAATAGGTAGATGCAGCCTTCAGCAAAAAATGAAAGTGCAGTCCAGAAAACAAAGGGAGAGATTGTCTTTTATAGATAAAGTTTCTACTTGCTTCCCACTCTGATTTACTTATGCAAATGAAGGATATAGACTTGCTTAGTTCTGATTGGTTAATGCTGAGTTATGATTGGTTGTTGCAGGTCACTGAACTACAACTTACTGGTTAGTTCAGGTGGTGTAAGCAGGAACAGACAGCTATAAAAGTACCAAAGTTACACAAATGTGGGTTTTCTGGGAATTCAGAGTACAGAATAGATCTTACTCTATTCTGAATTCAGGTGCAGTTAACCACTCAGAATCCATCCTGAAGGATTGGATCTTTCAGGGTTCACATGTGTATATGTGGGAGTGGGGTGGGGTGGGGGAGTGGATATATTTAAAGAAGATGTTCTTTATAATATCTATAGAATCTTCCATTTATATGATGGGATCATTCTAAACTTGGGAGAGAAAACTTCCTTGATCCTGGTCCCATTCATTTACCACTCTTGTCCTTTCCTCCCCTTTGTAGACAAGCTCCTTTTTTTTGAGACAAGAACTGGCTTTGTCACTCAGGCTGGACTGCAGTGATGTGATCATGGCTCACTGCAACCTCTATCTGTCAGGCTCAAGCCATCTTCCCACCTCAGCCTCCTGAGGGGCTGGGACTACAAGCATGTGCCGCCACACTGGGCTAATTTTTTCACTTTTTGTAGAGGTATGATTTTGCCATGTTGCCCAGGTTGGTCTTGAACTCCTGAACTCAAGCAATCCTTCCACCTCAGCCCCCCAAAGTGGGATTACAGGCATGAACCACCATGCCCAGCCTATAGACATACCTCTGAAAAGTCTTGCTATCCTTGCTTTGGCAGCATAAACTAAAATTAAAACAATACAGAGAAGATTAGCATGGCCCCTGTGCAAGGATGACATGCAAATTTGTGAAGTGTTCCATATTTTTCCCTAGAAGAAAACCTAGGCAATACCATTCAGGACATAGGCATTGGCAAAGACTTCGTGATGAAAAAAACCAAAAGCAATGGCAACAAGTTAAGCCAAAATTGACAAATGGAATCTCATTAAACTAAAGAGCTTCTGCACAGCAAAATAAACTATCATCCAAATGAACAGGCAACCTACAGAGTGGGAGAAATTTTTTGCAATTTACCTATTTGACAAATGTCTAATATCCACAATTTACAAGGAACTTAAACAAATTTATAAGAAAAAAAACAATCCCATCAAAGAGTGGGCAAAGGATAAGAACAGACACTTCTCAAAGACATTTACACAGCCAACAAGCATATGAAAAAAAGTTCAACATCAATGATCATTAGAGAAATGAAAATCAAAACCACAATAAGATACCTTCTCAAGCCACTCAGAATGGTGATTACTAAAATGTCAAGAAACAATAAAAGCTGGCGAGGCTGTGGAGAAATGGGAATGCTTTTACACTGTTGGTGGGAGTGTAAATAAGTTCAACCATTGTGGAAGACAGTATGGTGAGTCCTCAGGGATCTAGAACCAGAAATATCATTTGACCCAGCATTTCCATTACTAGATATATACCTGAAAGAATATCAATCATTGTATTATAAAGACACATGCACACATATGTTTACTGCAGCACTATTTACAATTGCAAAGTCATGGAACCAACCCAAATACCCATCAATGATAGACTGGATAAAGAAAATGTGGTACATATACCCCATGGAATACTACGCAGCCATAAAAAGGAATGAGATCATGTCATTTGCAGGGACATGGATGAAGCTGGAAGCTGTCATCCTCAGCAAACTAACACAGGAAGAGAAAGCCAAATACCACATGTTCTCACTCATTAGTGGGAGTTGACAATGATAATACATGGACACAGAGAGGGGAACAACACACACTAGGGCCTGTTAGGGACAAGAAGAGGCAACATAGAGGATGGGTCAATAGGTGCAGCAAACCACCATGGCACACATATAGCTATGTAACAAATCTGCCTGTTCTGCACATGTATCCTGGAAATTGAAGTTAAAAAAAAAAGGCTTGCCTATGTTTGCTGTCTCTAGTTCTTCACCCTGGTTTTATATCTCACCTCTCCTAGCTTCTACCCCCATCACTCCACAGAAACACTTCTCACTGAAGTCTCCATGTAAACACTGAATAGTATTGCTCAAAAACCAGGTTCTTATTCCTGTTTTTACCTGATGCTCTCTCCCTGGGTAACTTCACTTAAACCCTGGCTTTGCTAACCCTCTAATGGCAGATGACACCCACTCATAGTCTATTGCTGAGTGAGGCCAAGCTTTTTCCTAACATAATAGATTGGGTCATCTTGATTAAAAGTACCATCTCAATTTTGCTAGCTTGACTAGAAAAGAGAGATCATTTAATTTCTTGAACGCCAGCATGCCCACCTCTTGGGGTCAGAATCAGTTTCCATTTCTAGTTACAGTCCCCATAGAAACCATGAAACATACATGATTCTGGTGTGTGTGTGTGTGTGTGTGTGTGTGTGTGTATGAGAGAGAGAGAGAGAGAGAGAGAGAGAGAGAGACAGACAAGACGTCACATCTCACTCTGTGGCCCAGACTGGAGTGCAATGGTGCCACAGTGGCTCAGTGTAGCCTCAACATTCTGAGCTCAAGTGATCCTCCTGCCTCAGCTTCCTGAGTAGCTGGGACTACACCTGGCTAATTAAAAAAAAAAATTATTTTTTGGTAGAGAATGGGTTCCATTATGCTGCCCAGGCTGGTCTTGATCTCCTGCTTCACCCTTTCAAAGTTCTGGGATTACAGGCGTGAGGCATTGCACCTGACCCACCTACACGATTCTTTAAAGAAAATTAAATGATCTCTCTTTTCTAGTCAAGCTAGCAAAATTGAGATGGTACTTTTAATCAAGATAATTCAATCTATTATGTTAGGAAAAAGCTTGGCCCCACTCTGAAATAGACTATGATCTAGTTGGAAAGGCAAAATATACAATATGTGAAAGAAATAGATCCCATACAACCTGTGTGTGATTATACAGAAGAGGAGAGGGCATGAGCAATATATGACATTCAGTTACTAAACTGAATCTGACAAAATGAGATACTGGAGTCCTTCTCATTGCACAAAGATATCTCTTAGTCAGAGAACCCAGCATTCTGTAATATTCTTTTAGAAATTAACACCATCACCAGCTCTCATCAGAATAACACATGAACAGCACATCTAAAAGCTATTTAGCAGAACCACTCAATATTATATGTGAGATTTGAAGATGGCCACTTTGAAATTGCCCCTTTTAATCACAGACTGGAAGTAGCAAGATGTAGGAAAAATTATTCTTGCCTCAAATTAATTAGGATTCTCTCTGGTTGAAAGCTTTTTCAGTGAAAGAAAAGGAAAAATAATTAATGCTGTATAAAAGATGGTGATGAAAGAGGACAATATGTGAATGCAATGACTATTTAAACCACTCAAAGCCAGCGAAGCCTTGGAGGATTTCTTCGGGGATACTGGTCATGGTGACCCACTCAGAAAGAGAATTCCTTTTACTCCTAGGCTCGTGGCTGTGGGACTTGTTAGAAGGAGAAGAAGCACCATGGTAGTCACAGATTTGAATCTGTCCAGTGATTGATTCTGTAAAAGAAGACTGGCCCAGGGCAAACCTGAATCAATGGAAACTTCCTTTCCAGGCTACTATCTACTGTTTTCAAATACCTTTCTGTTAACCCTGGGGTCCTGGTCTCACTGTGGAATCTTATTCAGACCTAGCTGAGCCCCTAAACCTTCCTCTCAACCTTCCCTGGCAAGAGGGGGACCAGTCTGCTTGCCAGTGCCTACAGTGTTAGTTCTAAGAGTCAGTCATTTCTGGGGGACCCTGAAGCCTTTGCCAGAAGAGAGACACCCCCCATCTCTGATTTTAAAATACAGGTTTGCCAGGGTTGATTAACTCGTGCAAATGAAACCATTTATGTTCTTTAAGGCAGAAATGCTCAAATTTAGGCATGCATCAAAATCACCTGGTGAGAAGGAGAGCATGATGGGTGATGGTTGGGAAAATCAGATCCCCAGGCCTGACCCCTGAATATTGATTTTGATATAAATGATCATTGGCACACACTTTGAGAAACAGTGCTGAGAGTATTGTATGCCATTCAGGCTTCCTTAAAAGGCTCCCAGAGTGGACAAGTAACTCATTCAAATTCTCTTTTGCAGATTAGTCCTAGAGGCAAACCAAAGTTTTTAAAGGGGAAAAATCATGTAAAAGGTAGTTTCTCTAGAAAGTTGACAGCCACGAGAAGAATAAACGTGACTGGAATAGACATGACATCTTAATCATTGGTACTGAGGAGCTGTAATGCCAGACTATAGAAAGCTTAAATAAAACTGTAGCTCTTTTTCTTTTATTAAAGAAAGAAAGCCCAGGAGTACAATGCCAGAACAAGAACTAATTCTGGAAGCTTGCTGGTATGATATTGTCAGTCACACCAGTGATGTGGATAAAAGCTTTTAGCACATGAATAATTTCAGTGAAAGGGCTTTATCACTTTTTATTTGCTGGGCATTTACAGGAGAATAAACATGCTGGTATATATTATATGTGGAGTGAAAGTCAGCCGCAAATGAAAGCAAAGACCCCCAGACCCAGTTACCAGAACAGACTAGGGTTGCTTAGCAACCAGGCAACTGGAGAATTCTCTCTCCCTTTCTTTCTTTTGTTTTTAGATTGCAGTAACCTTTGATCAATTTTGGCTCTACAACAAAAGCCTTGGATATTTTGAGAGAAGTGTACCTGCTTATTTGTAGTAACAAGGACATAGACCGTGACACCAATTTCTGTCTCAGATTTCATGTTAAACAGCAGAACAGCTTCAAATTCCTTTTAAAAATCTTATTGCTGGTGGGCTGGGTCTCTGATGAATCAGAAGTTACATGATAATTGCTTCAAATTGCGCTAAAAGATGTTTGCTGTCTGTCAGTTGCCCTTGGTTCTTCTGCTCATTGACCAGCTTTGGAAGCCTAGGTCTTGGTTCCAAATCTACTTCCTGAGAAGCAGCGTCTGAATCCCAAGTCCTAAACCCTCCAGTTAGAGGATACTTTAAACGGGCATTCCTTTCAAAGACATCATGGACTTAGGGAATACTAAACTGGAAGGGTTGTTCAAATCATCTTTTCTGGTTCATTCTCGCTTTACAGATTCTTTCAATTCAATTCTTACAAGGCAACTTGCCAATGTCCACATGCTCTGCTACCAACCAAGAAAACTCACAGATCCTTCTCCTCAGGGAGCTTTAAAGGTATGAAGAGCAAAGAAGGGTAGAGATAATGACCCAATTCGATTCCTACGCCCGACATAGAAGGAAAATATCTGACGGTTTGCGTGTGGCATGCCACTAGAGATTCCATGGGATAGAGCAGTTCCTGGCTTCCCAAGGATCGAGCTGCTAACAGTTTGGGTTCTAGAAGTCAAGCTTATTTCAATAAAATTAACTTTCCTCAATCAATCAGTCAAGGACTCCTGATAGGTTAATAGTGCTATTTCCTTAGTTTTAAAGTGATAAATGCATGAGATCGTGATGTGAATGAGGTAGAAGGGGAGAAGATAGGAAAGGTGGGGAGTGTGCCTTTCTAAACTCTGCGATTCTTCCCCTGCAGGGCCCTCTCTCAGCCTGAGACAAGTGGGGTTAATGTGAGCAGTTCAATTCCTTTCCTCTTTAAAAACAAAGGTGAAGAGGAATCTCTGGCCCCAGATGCCTCTTGCTCTTGGATCAGCTTTGGAATACACATTGTCTGGATGAGCAAGGCTAGTTTCATGACCTCTCCATGGCTCAGTTTAAATGAGGAGTGTAATTCCCACGAGAATTTTGGAATATAGCTGTAAAAAGAATAGATTCTAAGTGTAAAAAGAGTGGCCCTGGTGTTACTTTTCCAACATTGTCTAAAACGCCCAGTTATGGCAACATCCTTTGACATCTAAGGACCTTAGGCCCAGGATAAAGAAAATCATTTTTCCAAATCAGCTTGCTGAGTATTTCCGGGATCTGGAAGGGTTGGAGGCCTGTCTGGTTCGCACCCCGGTTTTCTTCTCTGAAGTCCCACGTCTAGGTGCATCTTCAGTGCACTTTACATTGCAAGCACACAGCAGCTCTTTGCACTTTGCTGAAAAGAGGATGAGCGATGCTTTCCTGCCCTACAGATCCTCAAAGTTCGAGCCTGTTCTTGTTAGGCTGGCGTCTAGCACCTGTCACTTGCCTCCCTGTCCTCAATTACTCCCACCTGAGCAACTGCCTGGGCGGGGAAGCACTTTGAACTTAAACTGTCTTTCTGTTTGCGCCTTCAGTTGAGCTTTAATTGCAGTTCTCCACCTGCTTCTGCACTCCAGGAAACCCCTGGGAACCCTCTCATGGCTCATTTAGAACCTGGAGAATCTTAGGGAGGCTGGTCAAAAACTCAGAGGCCTGAGAAAGAAGAATCCGCCGTTCATTTCTTTGCAGCTTGCCACCAACTCCCTAGCGGGCTGCTTCCATGAATAGGTTAACACAAATGAAATCGCATTTTACTTATTATCACTTTCCTTTTCAGGAGGATTGAGGATTATGAGGCTACTGTTGCTAAAACACTTTCTCTCTTTCCTTGTTGCAAAAGGAGTTGAAAGTCAGGAACAAATAGGTCAGTGGAACAGTGGAGCTGTTGAAAAGCTCACAGTCACACAGGGTAGTCACACAGGGCCATGGTTAAGAGTGGTTGGGGTAAATATTTTACAGCTGGGACTGTTCCATTCTAAGGCCTAAAAATTTACAGTAAACCTAACCTGTTACTGATAAGAACTACTCCTAATACACTCTTCATGCCCTGGTTGATGCCGGAGCTGTTCAATTCAGTGTGAAAACAATTTAATTTAGAAAATAGCACCAACCAAATTGGTAATTCTGTGATGTAGGGGCAAATCAGAGGCTTGGCTGACTGAATTCTTTGCTTTTCCCCAAGTTGAGTTAAAGTCTTGTAGAGATCACTTGTAAGCCTTTGTATCTTTATCCTTAGTTATTAAGTGCAATCTTAGGAAGAGTCATAGAACTGGCATAATGAGGAAAATGGACTACAGAGAAGATGACGATAGAGATGGACATTGTCTGGGTTTCAGAGACCCTAGGAATCTCTACTGAAAAGGCTTTGAACAAAATGTGCCACTCAAGAGAAACATTTTCTATAATTTTAGCTCCATCAGATGTTGGAAATAACATTTTCTTAAGGGCCCCCCATGGAATTAACCATTTGAGTAGAGTATGCCTATCTTTAATATATTTTTGTCTTTTGGTTTTAACCAAAAGACATTTGTGTGGACTTACAATTTCGGAAATTGACATTTAACTAAAACGTCCACTCCAAAAGCTTAGGTTGGTCATCACAAGTCAAGTAGAGGAAAGTAACAGGGGATGGGAGCACAGGTGAGTTGCCATCTCTGAGTTTTCCTGCAGAGTCTTCCACATAGTACCTGAATTGGTAGGTAGCATGTGGAGATCCAAAAAAAGGAGCCCAAGTCTGGGCAGTCCTTCTGGGCAGCACTCCACTCCAATTTCAGATCTGTAGGCAAGAAAGACGTGGTGCGCACTGAGCATCACCAAGGCAAGCTTGGTGGATTCCACAGAGCCTGAAACATTGGGAGTTGGTACGTAACACATGGTAGGAGGAAGAGGCATTTCAGGAGGACGCCAGGCAGCCTGGGAACATTTCAAGGTGGATTTGTAAAAAGTAGATTTCTAGTTCCAGTGAATATGAGCCAGAATATTGTTGTTGTTTAATTTCCCTAGCAAGTCTTAAGAACTTTAGGAAAGCAAGATTGTTTCTGAGATGTGTTTTCCACTTTTGTAAGTGAAAAATCATGAGAAGGAATTAAGGCTTTTTCCAGTCCCCAAATTTTCTGGCTTCAGATACAACCAGTAGAGTGAGAGGACAACTTTTATCAGCCCTCAGAGGACATGTACAGAGAATGTATGGACTCTCCCCAGGCCAGGGGTAGTCCAGGAACCTGTGTCTGCAATTAAATGTGATACCATCTGGCCCCCTGGGACTCTGTGAAGATTTGGAGTAGGCATCATCGCGGAGCTGGACTTTGCCCTCCAGCTTCCAGCAGCTCCATCTTCTCATCTTCCTTCATTTCTCCCAGAAGGGGTTGGCCTCATGTTTGTGTAACTGGACATTCCAGCCTTATCAGAGAACTAGACAAATGTTTGTCTTTTAGGGACTTAATATGTACAGTGTACTTAATTGTCTTAGTCTGGGCTTCTATAACAAAGTACCATAGGCTGGGTGGTTTATAAATAACAGATATTTATTTCTCACAGTTCTGGAGGATGAAAGTCGGAGATCAGGGTGCAAGTATGGTCGGGTTCTGGTGAGGGTCCTCTTCCAGCTTGAAGATTGCCATCTTCCTTTTGTGTCTTCGCATGGTGGAAAAGAGGGTGAGAGCTCTCTGGGTTCACTTTCATAAGGGCACAGATCCGTTCATGAGGAATCCACCCTCGTGACCTAATTATCACCCAAAGGTCCTTCCTTCTAATACCATCATATGGGGAGTTAGATTTCAACATACGAATTTAGGGAGGACACAAGCATTCCATGCATTGCACTTATGGTACAAGAGTGACCAACCAAAACACAGTAGTCTCTCAATTAATCAAATCTATATTCATTCATTAAGAATCTAATTTCATCCTAGGCTCTGGTATCAGCCTGCCAAGACTGAATCCTGCATCGGCTACTATCTATAGATGAGTTACTTAATATTTCTGTGCCTCAGTTTCTCTATCTTTAAAGTAGAGTAAAAATATAATCTACATCACAGAGATTTCATAAGAATCAAATGATATAATATACATATAGGGCTTAGAATAGATCCTAGAACATAAGTGTGTTCAGTAAATGTGTTAATGTTATATATTGTTACTACATATTATTGATGGACGTGCTTAGTGTGTTTCAGTATTCATTGGGGAAGGAGAATGACTTTATTTCCTTTAACATGGTAATTCTGCCAATCCTTTTCATAGCTCTGGTTATTCTTCTTGGTGATAAAATAGTTACATTGTCTTTTTCAGGGCTTGCTGATATAGAAAAGGCCCCATGGTGGTCAGGCCTCTTCTTTTAAGGCTAGAAGTGAAGAAAATAGAACTCAATTTTAATCATTTGAGAGTCTATTAAAGAAATCTTTGAGACTTCCTTTCAGGCCAGCTTAGTGATAGTCAAATAATTCTGGGGACTGGAGTGGGAGTCTGGTCATTCTATGTTAACACCTAGCTATATCCCAAATCTTCTAGTGCCTGCCAGGAGTGTTTCTGCTGGAAGTCACTTTAGATGTTGGGGGGCATTTTATCCTCAGATGGATAACTCAAGGGCTGGGGGGTGCATGTAGTGGGACCATAGAGAACCGGTAATTAATGGGGTAGACATATTAATTGAATTTCTGGGGCAACTGGAGTTTCATCAAGCCTCTAGGCTTTCTTTGGGCTTTGAAAATTCCAGCCTTGAAGCCAGAATTACGTCTTTATTGATGGAGGATGTGTCGAACTTAAGAAGCTCTGTTCTGAGGCCAGGGCTCACTCTTTATTCCTTTGGGCAAAGATGCAGTGCCCAGGGTTGTCATCTGCCAGATTGTGGTAATCATAGCACCTGTCTCATATTTGCAGATAATCATGGAAGCTTAGAGGTAAAGCCCTTAGTGGAATGCCTGGAGTATGGTCGGCACCATGCAAATGTTTGCTGTTTGAATTACTAAACATTTTTATTCAAGAGGAAACTATCCGGTTCAACAAAAATTCTAATTAGGTGGGTTCTGGTTAATTGAGAGTCTTCAGTAAATAGGCAAGTCTTATAAAAAGTGCATTTGTTTCTAACCCTCAGAGAAGGAGAAGGCATGACAAAGTCAGGTTTAGAAGTATCGGGCATTTAAAAGGTTTCTTCGAGGGGATATTCTTCTACCCAGAGAGGGTTGTATCTATACAGACACTTCCGAAGTACCAATTGATCATGAAGGTGAGTGCTTATCTTGTCTGTAGCTGTTATTTGATGCTTCCAGGTTTGGGGGCTGGGCAACTTGCATCATGACTTGAGACTTTTCTCTTTCCCTTTGCTGGGTTCTGTAAAGAACAACTCTTTTGCCCTAAGAGCAGGTCCCCACAAACGGTTTAATCTGTAGCTCCTCTCAAATCAGACGACCAAGTGGTTTATCCCAGCTGGAGATGATTGTAACCCCAAGTACGTGAGTTAAAGTTAGTCACTAGGGGCTAGTCCATAGCAGCTCAGGGAGCATGAATTCCTGGGGCCTCTCTTCTGTACAGTGCCCAGAGTCAATATGGCTGCCGTCCAGGTTCATTAACTGTTATTAGGGGGACACAGAGAGGAGAGCAATCAATGCCTGCTTATTTATGATGGCCTTGTTCTTGCCATTCTTATTACTATTTCGATGTGTAATGTGTTCTGGTCTGTCACAATTATACAGAATGTCGTTCTTCATATATTTAATTGTTAAGAAATAAAATTTTAATTAAAATTGGAAGTTTTTAAAAGGGCAGTAACATAGAGCAAATTCTCAAGGGTAATAAGGTTGATCAAGACATTCATGGATTTTCAGCTCTAGGGTGGATCACAATGAATTGAGTAGTGGGAGGATTTAGAGAGTCTCGTTCTTCCTGTCAGTGTCTTCAGCTTTATGGCAAAGAAGGTCAAAGTATATTGGTGTCCTGATGGGAACCACAGTTTGGTGATTGAATAGGCCACTGAATGCTGTATCTTCTGGTGTTGTGAAGCAAGGGCATTTTGAAACATGTGATGTAGCATGTGAACAACTGCCTATTCTTTGATGAACACACGTGTTATTTATTGGTTGGTACTATATGGTATTTTCATTGTTCCATCGCTTCGTTTCTTGTCAAAAGGGTAAAGAAGTCTATGTAGGAAACAGAATCTTAACTAATTAGCCAGGCATGGATTTCCGCCCCCATAAACTCATTTATCAGATATGCTCCTATTTTAGTCAGTTACCTTAAAAAGCAAATACTCTTTATCAGACATGTCTCTATTTTAACCAATTACTTTATTGCATTTTTATTACAAGTGCAAAGGTTAAGCAAAGTCAATGCCTGCTGTCTACAGGGCCCTTAGTCACAGCAAACACTGCTGATCAAGGAAGTTTGGAACCAAGGCTTCTTATTGTCCAAACTGTCATTAGTGCCTAAGTAATTATTACAAATATCCTTTATATGTCAACCATTATGTTGAAAGTCTTCTCAAGTTCAAGCACATGAGGAGGAAATTACCTCCTCTTGGATTTCTCTGATAATCTTGTAAAAGATTATTTTCTTGACCCTAAATGAATGTGCTTAAAATGGTCTTTTGTGAGCTAAAGCTTATGGTACTACCTTGTCATAAAAAGTTGTTAGAAGCAAAGGTATTAATTGCGTACATGTTAATTTGGGCTAAAATCCGAATTTTCATTTGAACTTAATTCTTTAAATTTATGTGGTTATTTGACTATTTGTCTCAGACCAGCCTTTTGCTCATTCCAGCAATCACACATACCACATAATTCGCTGTTGCAAAGCCCCTGCAACAGATAGGAGATGGAAAGGGGTGGGAATAGAAAAAATATATGGAGATATTTTAAGGGTTTAGAGGGCTCCTAATGTTCATGCGGAGAATGCCTGACCCAAATTCTAATCTCTCTCTGCTTTTGTTCCATTTTGTAACGAAGACTTTGGGAAGTGGTGAGAGGTTCTGGGCAGTGGGGGAAACAGGCAGAGGTTTTGAGTTGATAGCATTACTTTTGGTCAGCATGGCAGAGTTCCGATGGATTTTACCACCAGCAGCTCTGTGATCTTGGGTAAGTCACAACACCTTTTGCAGCCTTAATTTGCTCACCTGTATTTCAAAGGGTCCTGCTAGATGAGTATTTCACCAAGACCTGCCCATCACCGTCACCTAGTGCTTGTTAAGAAATGTGGCCTCTGGCCCCCACTCCACACTGGAGTATTTGTTTTTTAAGGTGATTGATAACTGGTGTGAGTCTTGAGAATCTGCTCGTTTAACTCACTTGCAGGTGCTGCTCATGCACCTGACAATCTAAAGACCACCAGCTGGATTGTGCTCTTGAAACCCATGCCACTGGTAGGAACAGAGTACAGGTGGCTGATACAGGTGTACATATTGGTGGGTGGGTCTGGGCCCAGCTGACAGCAGTAGCTTGATGGGTGTTATTTAAGGAAAAAAGGGAACAGTCTTCTGGCCCCTGATCAGGGAGGAAAGGGGCTCAAAGTCTGGCTGTATCTGTGTTCAATTTCCTGAGACACTCCACTTCTCCTTCGGGGTGAGTCTGTGTAAGAAGACTACATGTCCAGGAGAAATGCAGAAAACTCCAGGTTCAGCTGCTTGTAGACCAAATATTCTAACAATCAACTTTACCCACATTGTGTTTAGCTGTCTGGGCATTCTGTGGACATGGTATTTTTCTCCAGAATTCTGTGAAATTTGGACAAAGATTCTCCTTTGTGCCTCCCTGCCTCCCTGCCATTCTTTCTTCTGCCTCATTGAGACAGATTCCTTAAGGACATTCCTGAGCTCATTGAGGCAGCTGGCTTTGCCTCTCAACAGGCTGCTCAACGGAATTAGGAAATGAGAAGGGATCTTGCAGTCCCATGAATGTAATGCTTAATTTACTGCAAAAAAGGACAAGTCCAGTAGGCAAATAACATTCCTCTACACCAAGAGATGTGATTCATTAATTAAAGATTAGCCAACACGAAACTGGGAAAGAGGAGTGAACCAGGTCATATTGTGATTTGGGGTCTGAATCATTTCAGCAGGAGTCCTCCAGGATGCCCCATACAGAGCTGCTGTGCTTGCTTCTGTTTCCCCATTGCTCCCTGGTGGGGCTTCCGGCCAGCGTCAGCTCTGCTGTGTTTGTAAGTATTTGCCTCCCTCATTGTTTCGTGAATTCATTTCTTTGGCTCAGAAGTGGGCACAGTGTCTTGCTCTTCCTTATCTCTCCAATGCCTAGCAATGCACACAGCACATGGTAGCCTTGTGCACTGGTCTACTAGGGCTTCCATAATGAAGTACCACAGACTGGTGGCTAAGCAACAGCAACTTGTGTTCTCACAGTTCTGAAAGCTAAAAGATGTGTCTGTCCAAACCTCTTTTTATAAGGACTCCTCAGATTGAGTTAGCGCCCATCCTAATGACCTTATTTTCATTTAATTACCTCCTTAAAGACACTATCTCCAAATGCAGTCACATTCTATGGTCCTAGGGGCCAGAACCTGAATGTCTGAATTTGGGGGATGCAATTCATAACACCCTTCAATAGATGTTTGTCAAAGATAAAATGAGCATACTAGTGTAATAACAATCTGTGTCTATACCATATTTATAAATAGACCCTCTCCTTTATTTCTTTGTGACACATATAAATAGGCATGGAAAATACATATCTTATTGGACAATAAACAAACAGGAGGATATATTTTTTAATAAAATTATTGCTATTATTGATCAAACTTGGGATTTAGACCAGAGTCACTGTAAGGGCTGGTGGCTGCATAGACTGTACTTGGGTTTCTTATCTCCCTATGTTCTTGAGCTCCCTGGGAGGTTCATGGCAACCCTTTCTGCAGGGTGGGGAATCAGGGAGAGACAAGTTTGCACTCTGTACCACTTTTCCGTGTAATATTTCAACCTCTTCTAAGGTGTGCTCACTTGAATGTGTTTCTGCTGAGAGCCTGCACTATAATGGAGTTGGGAATTTGAAATTCTGACACCAGTCTCAAGTCCCAGTGATCTGTGAAGCCGAAGCAGCTGGAATTCCCCATGGTTTATCTAAACTACCAACCTATGAAGTTCTGAAAATCCCTCTTACTCTTACCTATGTCACTGTCACCATCACCTTTCTCAGACTCTGGTTTTGAGACTGGGTCACATTTTCTAACACTTGTTTATGTTTATAATTTGCTCAGGGCCTCCTACCAACTCCAAGAGGTAAGAAAAAAGAGGATCATTATTCCTTTTTATAGATGGAGAGATGAACAAAGAGATTAAGTGATATACACAATTTCCCTGACTCATTTTCTTTCCCTATCTTGCCAACTCCAGAGCACTTTGTCCAGATGGTCCTCTCCTGGGTCTTACCTCTTCATACCTTGTATTATATACTCCCCTGCAGAGCTCCTTGAAAGCAGGGCCCATATATATAACCTTTATGTAGTTCTATGTGCTTGCACATGAGAGGTGCTCAATTATTGCTTGTTGGATGAACCAATGTGTAGTGATGGCTTGCATAACAGCATTTGGTCAAAGATGAACTGCATGCATATATGATGGTGGTCCCATAAGATTATAATAATATATTTTTACTGTACCTTGTCTATGTTTTGATATACAAATACCAATGTGTTGCAATTGCTTGCAATATTCAGTTCAGTGACATTCTGTACAAGTTCGTGGCCTAGGAGCAATAGGCTATATGACATAGCTTAGGTGTTTTGTAGGCTATAGCATCTAGGTGTATATAAGTGTACTTGATGTTTTCACAACAACAAAATCACCTAATGCTGTATTTCTCAGAATGCCTTCCCATTGTTAAATGACAGGCGACTGTATAGCACATACAGTACCATTTATTGAGCAGCTACTTTGTGCTGACTACTGTGCTTTGCACCTCAGTATACTTCATCTTATTTAATTCTGCATCTTCTGCAGAGAGTATCCCTCTATCTTCATTTAACAGATAAGAAAGCTGAGGCCTATCAAGGTTAAGTGATTTATCCAAAGTCATCGAGCTGGTAGGTGATAAAACTAGAATTTGAATCTGGTAGGTCTGTCTGGCCCAGCTCCTGACTGCTTCATGACCACCCTATATGAAATGGTTGTTGTGCAAAGAATCAAGAATAGACCAAACTGGAAGCCAACTTTCCCTGCTCTGGGGTCAGTGCCCAGAGCCCGGTGAAGCTGATGAGCATCCTTTAAGAGAATCCACGGTGCAACATTTTCCATTTTCAAACAGCTCAGATTTGCTGCCTCCTACTCTCTGTTTGGCTCATTCTAGTTATTTTTTTGATGCAAATTTGCCTCCATTAGGGCACACACATACACATATACACACACACATACACATACACACTCACACTGTTTAGTTCTGGGAGCTCATTGCCAAGCACGAAAATGAATCTTGACGTCTTCAAGTTTCAATCCTTTCCCAGATATTTGTCTCACTCCCGTTTGATCCTTCCATCTCCAAGCAGCCAGCATGAGAATTTGGGAGTTTTCAACTGTGTCCTTTTCCAAGGGCACAGGGAAATTCCCCAAGTCACTTTAAAAGACTCAATCTGCAAAGCAGACAGTGAAAAAAATAAAGTATTATTTTCCCCCTGGAATTCACAAAAAAGGTCTTTTATTTCAGTAGGAAATTTATTGCTAACAGTATAATTATGGCAGAATGGATTATTAGTAATAAAATTCTCAAAGTATATTTCAGAAATTATAGTCATAAGAAATAGTGACTAGATTCCCATTTTCCCCTTCCTCCAAAAGCAAGCACCGCTGAGCCCTGCGAAGGGTGTTTCGCCCATCCTCAGCCAGGCCAGCCAAATCTTGCCCGTGGGTGTGTTTCCATAGCTCACACCGCTGGGAGTCAGGTGTGCTTCTACAGGCTGCATTTGGCTGTAAATTACGTTTTGTTTTCTGTCAGCTGCCTGACAGCTAAAATCATATTTGCTGTCAGAGGTGACAGGGGCCACAACAGTGATGTATTAAAGTGCTGCAGAGTCTCAGGGGAGCGGGCTGGTCAGGCTTCTCTTGCTTCTCTGCTGTCACCTGCTTCCTTCGGCATCTGGCCTGAGCTAGTGTGCCAAGGTGCCCACGGACTAGACCAGGGCTGGATGGTCAAGGTATGTTTTGTGTGAGGGCACCACAAATGAGATGCAACCTCATCCAAGTCATTGAAAGCATGGCCAGAATTCCATATGAATCTCTTAATAGGCTTAAGATGTTGGCTGGATCCTACCCATTAATTGCACCGTGTGACAAAGTGCAAAAATCCATCACTGTAATTACTTTCACTGGATTCCAGAGCATTTTGACTATATTCAAATGCATATGTAAACCCACAGATGAGCTTCATTTTCCCTGAATGATGGATTATTTCTTGTCATCGTCCCTATCCCCATTCCCCAGCCCCGAGCGGATGTCTATTTTTTCATTTTCAGAGACCAAAGTAAAGTGTCTCTTGACAGGTGACACCACAGCTTTTTTACTTCCCCGCTCACTAAACAGAAACATGGTATCCTTTGATCTTTCCAGCCTATTATAAGCTGGTCTCTGTGTAGTCTTTCCTCTGTGTCTGTCCAAATTTCTCTTTTCTCGTTTTCTAGATTCCTACCATATTTGCAGGAGCACCCTGCAGGCTTACATTTGGCTTCTGAAGCATATTCCTTGGAAACTTAGGTTGTTAGTCCATTTCGTGCTGCTATAAGGGAATACTTGAGGCTGTGTAATTTATAAATAGATTTATTTGGTTCACAGTTCTGCAGGTCACACAAGCATGGCACCAACATCTGCTTGGTTTCTGGTGAGACCTCAGAAAGCTGTTATTCATGGTGGGAAGGCAAAGGGGGAGCATATGTGTGTGATATGGCAAAGAGGGGTAGCAAAAGAAAAGACGGGGAGGAGGTGCCAGATTGTTTAGCAATTAGATCTCGTAGTAACGAACAGAGCAAGAACTCGCTCATTAGTGCGAGGATGGTGAGAAGCTGTCCATGAGGGATCTACCACCATGACCCAAACGCCTCCCACTTGGCCCCACTGCCAACATCGAGGATCAATATTTTACATGAGATTTGGAGGGGACAAATATCCAAACTATACCACCCAGCACTCTGTCAGTAGCAGCTACCACTTCCTGAGCCCTTACTAAAGGCCAGCCATCTTTCTATGCACTTGATCCCCATCTTCAGGTCACCCAGGGTGGAAGCAGGAGAATCAGAGTTTGAACTGAGGCCTGGCCCACCTCCAAAACCCATGCCTGCACCTCCCTGTCTTTGTTTTGAACAATGGGTATGTTAGGGCATTCAGCCATGCATCCCACAGGGCCCTGCACTCAGAAAGGACTCACGTTTGGGATTTGATGATCTGTGGCTGCTGAGTCTTGAAATTTTTAATTGTTTTGTCTTGGAATTTGTCTAATGGAACAATGGAGTGCATGCTGGGGACTTGGAGCCTCAGTCCAGCACAAGGCCACCTCCCGCCTCCCTGCCTCTCCTGGACCGGCTCTCACTGCCCATTCCCCAGTCCTCTAGCATCTGAGGCCCTCCTAAGCCTCCTGCTCCCTTTCCGTCTCCCCTCCTCTCAACCACTGCCACCATTCATCTGGGTGTTGCCTCTGGCAGGGCCTGAGTATGGGTGCAGAGAGGGCAGAAAGCAGGTTTGTGCCCTGCACCATCTGGGGTAGCAGCCATCCTCATCCTGGCTGGAAGGACCAGAGTGCATTAGGCAGGTGGCTCAGCTGGGACCTCTCATTCAACTCCAGTTCAGATACGGAGCATGCCCAGGGGCAGAAATTGCAGTCCTTTGGGGATTGCCTATCTCCAGTGGGTGGAGAGCCAGACTTATGGGAAGGAGACACTGAATTCCCCACCCCTGGCCAAAGCCCCATATTTTCATCCTCTCCTGTGTTCAGCTAATGATGAACCTGGCTCTGCTTAGGTCCAACAGTTTATGGGGACAAGTCCTAGGAATTAGAACATGGTGACTCAGTGTATGGAGTGAGGACTCTCTTAGGGGAAGGGACTCCAATGTTTCAACCTCACCTAGCTTAATACTTTTTAGACTACAGTAGAATTCATATCTTCTATTTGAAAAAAAAGGATATAAATCAGTAGAAAAAAAAGAACTTTCTCTAAAGCATCACAAACCAGAGAAGTGAAACAATGGTAGTGAATAGATGGGAAAGGGAGAGGCATTAGGTGTCAATTTCAAGATACCAAGTTTTATCCTTTTGATTTTTTGGTTTCTGTAGCCCAAGGAGGTCACTGTATGTCAGCCTCTGGCCCAGCACAGAATGATCCGAAATGTTTACAGAGGTAGCGCCCTGGTGTCCCATTCAAGGTCAAGTTCAGATATAGCATCCTGTCTGCTGTCCTGTAGCTCCAAGTGTTGTATAACCAGACCATGGGGCTGGAAGGAAAGGGACATGTCCAAACTTTCATTTTTTCCCAGAAGAAAACAGGTCCAGAGAGCTGTCCCTTACCTACCAACTCACCGAGGACCAAAACCACAGGTCTCATGGCTCTTTACCTGAATGAAGGGGGTAAGAGCTCACAGAATATTTAATAAGTCCTAGGTGTAGAACTAAGCACTTCATACACATTAGCTCATTTGGTCCTCACAAAAACTCTACAAAGAAGGTATTTTCAGTGAGTCTCATCAAAGGTACATTTGACTTGTACACATTCAAATATGTGTCACCTTCCTGGAGGCTGCCATACAAGGTACCACAACTTGGGTGGTTTAAACATCAGACTTACTGTCTCACAGTTCTGAGGCTGGAAGTCCAAAATCAAGGTGTCAGCAGGATTGGTTTCTTCTGAGGGCTGTGAGAGAGAATGTGTTCTATCTTCTCTCCTAGCTTTTGGTAGCCTCAGGTGTTCCTTAGCTTGTAGATGGCCACTTCCTGTGTCTTCATATCACCCTCCCTCCATGCTTAAATTTAAGCACAGGTCTCTGTGCTTAAATTTTCTCTCTTTTTTTTGAGACAAGACCTTACCCTGTTGCCATGCTGGAGTGCAGTGGCACAATCAAAGCTCACTGCAGCCTCAAACTTCTGGGCTCAAGCAATGTTCCTGCCTTAGCCTCCCAAGTAGCTGGGACTAAGCGTGCACCACTATGCCCAGCTAATTTTTCTTGTACTTTTTGTAGAGACAGGATTTAGCCATGTTTCCCAGGCTGGTCTTGAACTCATGAGCTCAAGTGATCCTCCTTCTTTGGCCTCCCAAAGTGCTGAGATTACAGGCGTGAGCCACCACACCTGGCCAATTTTAGAAGTTTTCAAGGGTAGCTCCCACCAAGAGGGATTCCTTCCTTAGGCACTGACAAATTGCAAATGTCACTGCCTTGTCCCCATCATGAAAAATGGCAACCCTGGAAACTCAGAGTGATTCATTTCTTTCCTCAAGGTCACATAGTTACTGTACAGCAGGGATGGACTTTAGTCATTGAGACCAGGCCTAGCCAACTCCACAATCTGTGCTCTATTGTCCATAGTTTGCCACTGTGTCAAGGGGAGATTGCATTCCCTCCCACCACAAGCTCTAGGACTAAGCCCTGGAGTCTGCAGGGAGGCTGGGGTGGGATTTGGGGGAATCTGTTTCCCTCTCAGAAGGGAGAGCATTTGTTCTTTATTCTAACTCACTTTGTTTTCAGAAAGAACTTGCCATATAGAGGCCCAGCCTGGGACTGGCTCCTGTATTCCTCCTTCTCTCTTGGGGTTTAGAGTTGCCTGAAAAAACAGGGAGAACCATCCTATTCCAAAGACAGAGAGAGATCTCCATTGACAAGGACCCTAGGGAGCAATATTTTTTCCACAGATTAGTTTTAGGAATTAGTTTCTGTGAAATCCAGCATTTCTAATCTTGGACTAATATCTAAGCAGGTGCCTCGCAGAGAAACCATTCAACCAAGAACTTAAACTCAAGGCAGAGGAAAAAGAGGCAGCGGAAAGGTCCAATAGCTGGACCAAACTTAGAACAGACATCAGAAAAATTAAGCCAAGAGGTGGAAGGTTGGAAATGTTGGGATCTATCAGATGGAAGGATATGGATGTTGATTTCAGGATCAAGCTCATTTTCTGGATCTGGATGTAGGACTTTCCTAAGGAGTAAATCAGATCAAATGTTAATCCTGTCTCTGGTTTTCTCTTCTTTACAGTATTTCCATCTTTCAGGTTTACAAAAGGTAAGAGTTAGTAGGTATGAGCATCCATGCAGTGCCTTCAAATTTGCATGTATATAAAATGACCACACATATCCAAAGACATCGTTTGCTGAGCCTCTCACATACACAGACTCTGCCAGATTCCACAGAGCTCATCCTTTATTTGCAATTCCTTTTCGATATATGTGCTTGGAATTCAAAGGAAACAGGATCCGCAGGGGATTGATTTCTTTCTGTTTGAAGACTGAAGAGAAGAGGCCTGGGAGTGTCTGACTGAGGAAGCTGGGCAGGAATCATGTAGGCTGGGCCCGGGGAAACACTAGCCACAGAGACCTGCCCCTCCCTAAAGGACAGCCCCAGTGCCATTCCTCTTCTACAGGGTCAGGTTCTGAAATGGAGGAGCTGAAGGCTGCCCTATGGTCACATTCTCTTTCCTCTCACTGGAGGACAGGGCACCAGCAAACAGCATCAAGGAGGCAGCAGAGCAAAGCATTGGCCTTAATGTCAGAGAGAACCAAGTTCAAATCCGGGCTGCACCACTTATTAGATGTTTTACCTCTGGCAAGTAATTTACCTTTGCTTGGACTCAGTTTTCCTATCTGAGAAATGGGGAAAATAATAATACTTCCCTTTTAAGGTGGTTATGAACATGAGATAAAATCATGCATGTGAGGTTTTTGGCATGCAGTAAGGGCTCAATGAAGGATGTGTATTGAATCAAATATAATTATGATGGTCTCTGTAAAACAAAAGTGGGGGCTGGTGCTTGTGCTTGGGTTTTGCATTGAAAATGGTCCTAGACAACAAGCTGATCTGATGGGAGTCCCCAGGGTAGATCAGGGTGAACTCAGGAGGCTGAGATGCCTTCAGTACCAACGTGGCGGTCATGGATCCCTTCCACCTTCTTGGTTGGGAAGTGCTGGCCACTTGGAGCAGCATTTAGACTCTGAAAATGCATGAAAGATGTAGAAAATAGAGCTTATGCTAGACTTGGTTCTCATGAGAGTCATAGCCAGGGTCTCCTCTCGGAGGCCGTGCTGAAGTGAACGGGGCAACTTTTCTCTCAGGCGGAGTAAAAGTGCAGATCACCTCCCCATTGGAGTCAAGGCTTTGGTGACAACAATGGCAGCCTATCTTCACAGAGGGAGACTTGCGCGGCAGACACATCGCCAGGGGGATGGAAACTGGGTCCTTTGGAGAATCCTGGAACAGAATGCTGAGTGGTACTTTGCTGTGGCATCAGAACCAGCAACTAGGACCCACAGGGGAAGACAAGGGCTCTAAAAAGACTTGCAAATAAGCGAGGGTCTGGGGTCCCCACTGGCCCACCAAGAGATGGCTCAACAACTCTGCTGCCCCTACCCCCATCCCACGGCTCTCTCCTCAAGCCTCCTTCCCTTAGTCAACACAAGGAAACTACTGAGCAGGCAGAGGCAGGGGAAGGAGAGGAACTAGCAGGGATTTGGAGTTTATTGATCCAATGGACTGCTGTGCTTCCCTCCTCCACACGAGAGACAGAGAGGGATGGGGCTTTTAGAGAATCCCTCACGGAGACTGGCAATGCCTGCAGGAAGGGGAGGCCAACATCTCATTTTCTCATTGCTCATGCTGAAGCCACAGATGCACTGATCTTCCTGAGAGTAGCTGAGGAGGGGAGAAAAGGCTTAGAGAGGGAGAGCAGGTGGGCAGAGAGAAAAGGCAGCAGTGCAGTGCCCTGAACCCCCATGGTTTGGTGAGGCAAGGGGCATGAGTTGCACATAAGCCAAGCAGACCTGATAGGAGATTCCCGGGCTTGAGTTCTTTACCAGCTCAAAAGCAGGAGCTGGCAGGGTGGGTGTCCAGATCAGAGACCCACTTCCCCCAACCCAGAACTCCCTCCATGATTTTCACATGTTCCCAACAAGAGGCCTGTCACACAGCGGGTGTGATTAGGGAGTCAGTGTCAGTAAAGAGAAGACCCTGAGGTGGGGGTATTGCTTGAGGCCAGGAGTTCAAGATCAGCCTGGGTAACATAGGGAAACCCTGTCTCTACAAAATAAATTTAAAAATTAGCTGAATGTGGTAGTGTGTGCCTGTGGTCCTAGTTATTCAGGACGCTGAGTGGGGGGATCACTTGAGTCCAGGAATTGGAGGCTGCAGTGAGCTGTGATTGTGCCACTGCACTGTAACCTGGGTGAGAGTGAGATCCTGTCTCTAAAAACAAAAGAAAGGAGAGAGAGAGAGAGAGAGAGAGAGAGAGAGAGAGAGAGAGACCGACCATGAACCATGACAACTCCAGGTAAATGAGACACATTTTTCCCTGCCCTAACAACAAAAGTAGGGGGAGAAAAAATAAATAATTGTGATCCCCTCCCATCCAAGTCCAAAATACCCAGGGTATATGAGTGTTAAATTGGATATAACATTGACTTGGATTAGTACGAAGTACATTAGCCTTTTTCAGTGAAGGGGATCAGAGGGCTACTCTGGGTTAGCTGTAATGGAGTGACAGAGGCTGGTGGGCAGGGCTGGGCAGAGAGAGGGCTTGGGCTGAGGTGCAGCTCCACTGATGAACCTGCAGGGTGAATGGTGTCCTCCAAAATTCATACATTAAAGTCCTAGCCCCCAGTATCTCAGAATGTGAGCTTATTTGGAAATAGTTGTTGCAGAAGATCGGGTCATACCAGTGTAGGGCGGAACCCAATCTGACATGAGTGGCCTCCTTATAAAAAGAACACCGTGTGAAGATTGGAGCTATGCTGCTGCAAGTTAATGAACTACCAGAAGCCAGAAACCAGGAGAGAGGCTGGGAACACATCCTTCCCTAGCACCTTCAAAGGGGGAAGTCCCCGCTGACACCTTGATTGCAGACTTCTGTCCCCTGGAGCTGTAAGACAATACCTTTATGTTGTTCTAAGTCACCCAGATTGTGGCACTTCCTTATGGCAGCCCAGGAAACCAATATGACCAGTCCCATGGGGAGCTCTGAGGGGGCTGGGATGGCCCTTTGGGGTGTCTCAGTTGAGTCCAGGGACCTGCGAACCTCCTCACTGGCCAGTCGTTGGATGTGCACTGCTCCTTACATTTGAGGGTCATAAGCTGGGAGGCAGTTCCCTCTAATAGAGGCTCCTTTCTAGGGAGCTGCTCAACTGTGAGCCATCAGCAGCCAACACTCCCTGCCAGGACTGAGCCTAAGGTGCAAGAAGTGAGGCATCACCAGGTGCAAAACTTCAGATGGTGCCACACCTAGCAATCAAGATCAATCATATTTTGATGAAAAATTATATAAAAAAATTTATGCAACCATCCATGATGAATAAACATCTCTCAAAATTTTAAGTCAAACAGGAGTAGTAGTACTAATGTTTCCCTTCGCTGTGGGCTGTAACATGGCTTGGCATGGCATCCCCTGAAGCTGGGGATAGGAGTGCCTTGGGCTTGACGGAGACAGCTGAGTGGTACACCACAGTGTTCCCTACACCCAGGAAGAAAGAAAGCCAGGTTTAGGACCTAGGCAGTAGGATCCCACAGCCTGGATGCTTATTCACTGCACTCTACTGCCTGGAAGCATCTAGAGGAAGTATTTTAAGGGAAAGAAATGATGGGAAGAACAGAGGCACACACTCAGAAAAAGCGGAAGTGTCGTAAAGAGTGTTGTGGCACAAATCAGGTTTACTCGTTGCTCTGTGAAATGTCAGTGCCTACGTGCTTGGGAGGCAAGCAGCTGGGAGCTGGGTCATAACATTCTGGGGTCTATTCTATGGACATGCAGGCCCTTCTGAAGTCAGATCAGGAGAGGTGGATGCCACCTTGGCCACCGAGGAGGTTATGTTGCTGCCATTGGCACAATCGAATCAAGCTCATGACGTCAAGGACAAGAGTGTTGGCCTGTCCCTCTCTTGCCATCAATCCAGGCTTTTGAGTGATATAGGGCTCCTGCCTAGACATGTTCCCAGCTGCTTAAATGACAAATCTGGTAGGTTTTATGTCCCCAGTGCTGGGTTTTTGAACTGGAGTCCGAAGGGCTCCAGGCTGGGATGGATGGATGAATGATCTCTTCGCATTGACCCCTACCCTTCATCCCAAAGTCAGCCTCCCCAAGGCCACCTGAATAATTCACTCCACTCCTTCCAGGCCTTGATTTCTTCTCCTCCCCCATCCACTGCCAGAACCTAAAACAAGAGACAACCTTCCATTGCTGAACTGTTATAAATTCCCAGCTTAGCAGATTTCAGGCGGATTGCCTGGGCTCAGTTGTCTCTGTAAATGAGGCTCCTCACTCATGATGGATGGCCCCGCTCTCTGAGCACACATTTTACCTGACTGGAAGCACCACAGCTAACTATTTAACAATATTGTTTCTCAGCCAACTCCTTTGGATGGCATTGTCCCTGTGTCGATAATTTCTAATCAATAAAAATTGTCAGCAGGAACTAGTAACCCGCCTCATGGTGAATGACAGAGAATGTGTCTTGGCTTTGAGCTCCGAGGGCCCCTTGCCTTCTGAATAAACATAGCACCAAAGGTTATTCTCTGTTCTTCTTGTCAAGCTTAAATTTAGCAAAATTAGGATATGGATTTTCCTTTATTCTCTGTGATCACAAGTGTAATGTCAGAATTTTTTCCCAGAGAGCTTTTCATCCCCCCTCTACTGCATGTCAAGGTTGTCAGAACCATAATTTATTCATATTTTTGACCTCCAGGGAGGACAATATCCAAAGGGTCAGGGAGTATTATTGGATGTCAGGATGGAAATTCACCATGCCGGCTCCCTTTACAACATTACATTTAATCAAGCCACACAAATGTGGCTGAGACATTCGCCGCTGCAATTACCCCTGAAGGGTTACCCCTCCTTATTAGGAATTACACAATTTTTATGCATTTCCCAACATCCTCAGTGAGGGAAACAGTCGGAGCCTGCCTGGTTTTCTCTGTAAGTAAATGGAGGTCTGTGGTTTCTGCCCCTCTTCTTGGGTCACCACGGTGACCTCCCAGGAGCTGCTTTGAGGCCAGGACAGGGACGAGGGGTCATGGAGTATCCTGCAGTGGGTTGGGCCATCTCCTTTGTGTGGCCCTTTGCCAGGCCACTCTGAGATCTGGCTTATCCTTGAAGGGCTCATGGTACAGCGCTTTTACCCAGAATGTCAAAGCCCAGGCAACTCCTGAAGCTTAATGATTTTCTGAGGACTGTGCAAAGAGACCTGGGGGTTAGGAGGAGGAACAATTAATCAATGCTAAATAACAACAATAGTTATTCTGACTCATGAAGGGAATAAATCCCTCATCTCTGGCTCATAACAGGTACAGCCCAGGTGTACATGGCAAATGCTATGAGCTTGTTAGAATTCTTGCCAAGCTGCATCTTGCCTGTCTTCCAAAGGGTCCTGTTTTCCCAGTCACTGTAAATGCTTGGAGAGAGCTTTCATAAACCCCACAGTATTTTGATTGATTTGTCCCCATCCCCATTGAGGTAGCCTAAAGATAAGGTACTGTATCAATTCAGGCAGTCGGTGAGTATCAGGCTAAGGGCTTTGGAGCCAGCCAGACCTGTGTCTATATAGTGGTCTCGTTCCTTCTATATAACTTTAATTGTCTCACTTAACCTCACTAAGCCTCAATTTCCTGCTCTGCAAAATGAGGGCAGTTGTGCCTACCCCTAAGACCATTGAGATGATATAATATGCTGAATATGAATTGAGGTGGGGAACATTTTATTTTCTTCCTCTCTTGGTAGAAGAGAGAACCTCTGATGTGAAAAGAACACCTTGATTAGCTCACATGGGGTTCAGCACCCAGGGCCTGGGTATCAGCTGTATCCAGGCTTCAGAGGCAGACAGAGACTGTACACAAAGGAAAGGTGGAAGAAATGGGAAGGGGTTGGGAGTAGGGACTTTGTGGTGGGGGGATGGTGGCAGAAGGAAAGGGCAAATAATATGGGCAATGGTATGCAGGCACTCTTCCAAGTGACCTTTTTCCCCAAATCTTCCAGAGTCTGAAACACTCAAGAACTGCCTGGTGAAGTTGTATTCTTCATGGACACTCAGTCCTTGAATTCAAGTGGCAAAGGTCCCAGAGACAGGCGACACGGGAGGGGAACCCTGTAACTCTCGCAGAAGGTAAGAGAAATCTTCAGGAAGAACTTGGGCTTCAAAAGGTAATCATGATCAAGAAACTGTTGCTCATTGCTGTGATCAATGCTGGGGTCCCCAACAGAAGTTTAGCATTGTGCATGGCTTCTGGTAAAATGCACAGTAAACCATTGCTTTGATAAATGTTAGAGCTGTCCTCCTAGTGTGGATGAGCTAGCGCAGGAGCTTGATTCTCGAGGAAAATCAGGACGGGAGAAACAGCCTCCCACCTTCTAACACCTATAGCCTTTTGAGAAAGAACTAGAAGAACCGAAGGCTGTTAATGGTACCAAAAAAGTGGGCCACTGAGAAATGGATCCTATGAAGAATTTTTATCTTGTCAAGAGTTTGTAGGTCTCGTATGTCTCACATATGTATCTGTATAGGTCATTTGTATTGCAAGTTTATTTTTTAATTCAAATGTACCTGCTAAAGTTTCTGGCAGCTGAGGAGGGAGAAGCCACTCTCCCTGTTGCTTTCCACCTAGGGGGCAGAGCAAGGGTCTCTTCCACACTGCCCTCTGCTTGCAATGCCCTCCCCTCATCTCTGCAGATCTTAACCCCACCGAAACTTCCAGGTCCCTCTTGGATGCTACTTCTCTGTAAAGATTTTCATAATCCTACAAAGGTTGCCTCTCAGTTTGGCACACCCACTGTAGCTGGAGCTACCCTCTACTGTGGCACTTGCCACTTTTGAAGAGCACACTGGCTGCACAGTGGACCTGTGACATTCACAAGGGGTGTGCCCGGGGTCTTTGCCATGGACTACAGCCACACTGACACCTCGATCTTTGACTTCTGGCCTTTAGAACTGTGGGAAAATAAATTTGTTGTTTTAAGCCAGCCAGTTTGTGATATTTTGTTACGGCAACCATAGGAAACTAGGACAGCTGGTTCATGCTGAGATTGTGTGGTGACAGTGATGCTTCCAGGGACTCTGTCTGCTGGCCAGGGAGGATTCTTTGAGTGGCACCATGGCTATGAGGATATAGAGGAGGTGCAGGCCAAGTTGCAATCACCGCAATGAACAATGCCCCCTAAGAAAGCAATTTTCATTGTGCTTCCTTGCATGCTGCAGCCATGCTGGACGGCAGGCTCGGAGCTGGGAGACCAAACTTCTGTCCCCAGCTCTGCCACTCACCTTGGTCAAGCCATCTCTCTGCTGCAAAATAAGGACACACTGCCTTGGAATTTTTCCTTCACTTGTGAAGCTTGGCATAATCTCTCCAACTAGATGGACGTCTTTGGAGGGAAGAAATGTTATCTCCTCCCTCCTGCCCCATGTACTCAGTATATATTAGGTATTTATTGTACAAAGCCAAAGGCAGATATGGCCATGTCTGTTTCACTTACTACTTTAGATCCAGTGTCTGGCAGGTACTTGGAGTTCAATAAATGTTCACTGAACAAATGAGTGATACATTAATAAACAAAGGCTGGGTACTGAGCTACTGAGTAAAAGGACTGAACCCCGGGTCTGCCCCATATAGGCTGCTCGGTGCTCACTTTGGGGTAGGATGCACATTGTGCCACAGGAGTGCTTTCAGTCCTGGTTGCAATTATCTTTTGCATCTCAGATTGAGGGGATGGGGAGCAGTTCTGAGGGACCAGGCTGAGCTCTGCTATTGACCTCACAGCGCTGAGGCCTCCGTATTTTCATCTGCTGATAGGAGAATGGGTGTAGATGGGGTGGGGGACAGAAGAGTCCAGGCTGGGCTCAGAGGGTGGTGGTGTGGCAAAGTTGCCCCAAAGACAGGATGGGATTTGGTGGGATTTGGCTTCTCTGGATTGCCGCAGCCTGGAGAATGTCTGACTATTCCCAATGAACTTTGAGTTGAAAATGACCAACCAAATGAAATTAAGTCGGCACTTAGACTGAGATCAGGAAAGTATCAACAGAGATAAATAAATATCAAGGCAGTCTCCTCTCTGCAAGACCTCCCTCCTTCCAACCTCCCTCTTTTCTTTTCTTTTCTTTTCTTTTCTTCTCTTTTTAGAACCAAAAAACAAACATTTTCATGTTTTCATCCTGTGGCCCTGCGCTCACTTGGAAACACATTTCGATGAAATTTGAGCAGGTTTGGCTCATTAGGTTTTTCTGTTCATCCTTGTCAAGATTTCCCACTTGACCACTGTGGCATTATTTCCTCGGTTAGCCATCTCAGGGGAGAGGGGTAGTGGCTGAGAAGGGAAAGGTTTAACAAGGAGTTGCTCACCCTGCATTGCTGTCAGCCCCTGCAGCCCCCATTGAAACAGCACATTCAATTTAACGAGGACATCAGATTACAAGTCCTGCTGACCTCCTCTCCCTCCCCCAACCTCGCTGCTCCTGAGCCCAGCCTCTTTGGGGAAGGGGGAGTGGGAGGCTGTCCTCCTTGGATTGAACCTGGTTGGAAAACCAGCTCCTGGGAGCTCAGTTTCCTTGAAACAGAATTGATGTCTCCCTCTTTTTCCAGAGGAATGTTTACAGCTCCAATTTCTCCAATTTACATTCTAGCCTTCTTTCCCCAAAGCTTCCAGCACTGCTCGTGTCAGAAGGGACTACTTATTTCCCGAAACCTTTTTGCATTATTAGTTTCATTTATTATTTTTATGTTTTCTATTGGGTCCATGTACATATCATTTCTCTGAGATCCCTGGAGCAATTGACAATGAGTTGGGAGCCATCATCTCTTAGCAATCAGAGGCTAAGATGCAGTCAGGTGCTCCAGGGAAAAGGTTTCCAGACTGTGCATTTAAAATTAGCCCCAATTAACCCTCATCAACCAGCCCAAAAATGTCCATGCAGATGTTGCCAAACCTTTTACATCCCATTCTTGTCTGTTTGAGAGAGTGTAGGGCTTAAGCAGAGAAAATGTGAAGTTTAACTTTTCAGAGAGCTTAAATACCCTTCTTTCACACTCGTTTATTTTTTGGAGATACTTGAAGTCTGTGAAAACTGGAGTGTAAAAACTCCATAATTGTTTTTAAGTAGAAAGGCAATCTGATTGTACTTTGAAAATTGTGGTATTTTCATGAAATACATGAAACATCAGCAGAACCGCTGTGTGTCCTATAAGACCCGCTAGGACTTTGCAGAGGAGCCTGTGATTGGTGGCAATAATCATCATGGGAAGCCCCACGTCACTTTCAGAACCAGCAAAACCCATTGACTAAGCAACTTTTCTAGAATAGTGTTTAGCAGACACATTTTGAATTATCATGAGTGCAAAAAAATCTCATAAACGAGCATAAGCTAGGTGGGATGGCTCACACCTGTAACTCCAGCACTTTGGGAGGCCAAGGCAGGAGAATCACATGAGGCCAGGAGTCTGAGGCCAGCCTGGATATCATAGTGAGAACCCCATCTATACAAAAACATTAAAAAAATACATATTAGCCAGGCATAGAGGCATGCACCTATAGTACCAGCTACTCAGGGAGGCTGACATTGGAGGATTGCTCAAGCCCAGGAAGTTGAGGCTGCAGTGAGCTATGATTGTGCCACTGCACTTCAATCTGGTTAACAAAGTGAGATCCTGTCTCAAAATAAAGAAATTAATACATTCTTACTTGGCTTCTAAGGAATAGTAGTGTTCCTTAAAAGGGTTTCTGTTTGTGTGCAAGAAAATTGCTGAGACCACCTGTTTTGATGACACAGTCTGGAAAATAGCTTCTTTGTTCCTTGGAAAGTCCCAGAAGAATCACAGTGATTCCGTCAATAGTGTTACGGTGGGCACGTGGCAGGCACATGGAGCCGAGTGGCAGGACCATTGTGTCCCTCCCACGAGGAAAGAAAGCAGGGTTTGGAGGAGCTAACAAATGGCCCAGAAAAGGTACTCAAATAGGGCTGGATAAAATAAGCACTTCACAGTATTCACAGGTGAGATCAGAAATCATAAGGTAGCCCTGGTGCCAATCAGCAAGGTCTATAAATATTTGTTGTATTGAGTGTGATGCGAGCCTCCTTCTCATGGGTTAGTTTTGGCTGAGGTGGTCATAGGGCTTAGGAGGGCTGTGGGATCCTGGGGTGGGGAGGGCAGCGGTAACTCAGAAAGGCAGGGCTGAAACCTCTTTACCTTTCTCCAGTAGACTGAGCCCTACCTACATAGTTGGCTGGAAGGACAAGCAGAGGGTTACATGGAAATCCAACAGGTATAGCCTCAGAAAGATTTTAACAATAGTCATGGTCATACCTGTCCCCATAATCAAGTCAACATTACCAAGATGCATTTCCAAAGAACCGACTTTCATGGTACCTTTTCCCCTTAATCAATTTGGAATGGAAAATGCAAGACAATTCTTGAGTGTTCTGGAAACCTAAAGCCTGGACACTGACCATAAGTCGCTGTCACCAAGCGCCACAAAGATAACAGTGCTGGTCGGGTTCCAGACACCTGGCCCTGCTTATCTCCTAAGTCGTCATGAACCTGGGTAACATGATCAGCTTGTGTGGCCACTCTAGGCAGCTTCTTATAAGACTTGAAAGCAAGAGTGATCCAGAGAACAGACATGGGGCCTAGACTTTTGGCTTCCTTGAGAAGCTCTCTGTTTCCCACACGAGAAGGGAGGAAGGGGACTCAGAGAGTCACTTAATTTTCTGTGCAGCTGCAAATAGTGTGGAGTGTGCAATTTTATTTACTTGCTTAGGCATCTGGAAAACTGAGGCCACAGTTTCACCTAAAAGCAGCTGCAAGAAAAAAATGTCAATAGGCTGCAGCTTTGCCCTCTGAGAACAAAACCCTTCTCTGGCCCATCTTCCATAGGGAGGGGCTCAGGCGGAGCTTCCTGGCTGTGGGATGGTGAGGGATGGGAGTTACCTCTCAACCCCTATAACAAAGAGATTGCAGGCAGGTCCAGCGGTTGTGAGTGTGAGAAACTGTCTCATATTTTTTAATGAAAAAATGATACTTCATCTTTCTAATGACAGATAACTTAGATGTGACTTACAGTAATATATGCCTTTTTTAATACATGGCTCATCATCTCAGGGCAACAGCAGTATGAAGGATGGTGCAGCAGACAAAAGGTTAATAGAGCATCAGGCCTTTTTTAATTGAAAAAATGACTGAGGGGCCCCCCAGCAGACCAAGTGGTAATAGTATTACAGGCTGTAAGTACCGCTCTGGAGACATGCTATTCATTTGGGGGTAGAGTAATGGACATCTAACCAAGTCCCTATGCCTCAGCATGAACAGCAGTCCATTCCTAAAGAGGTTAATAAGCAATATACAGTATTTTTCAAAGTATTCTTCAAAGTATGTTCACCGTATTTCAAAGAGTGCTCTATGAAAGGATCCAGTGTGAAGCAGATAATGTCCTTTTTTTTTTTTTTTAACTGGATAAAGATATAAAAATGAGAAAGTGGACCTGGACATGGTGGCTCACACCTGTAATCCCAGCACTTTGGGAGGCTAAGGTGGGGGGGCCACTTGAAGTCAGAAGTCTGAGACCAGCCTGACCAGCATGACAAAACCCCATCTCTACTAAACATATCAACAACAACAACAACAACAAAAAATCCAGGTATGGTGGCAGGCACCTGTAGTCCCAGCTACTCTGGAGGCTGAGGCAGGAGAATCATTTGAACTGGGGAGGTGGAGGTTGCAGAGAGCTGAGATTGCACCACTGTATTCCAGCCTAGGTGACAGAACCAGACTCCATCTTAAAAAAAAAAAAAAGAGAGGGTGAGTGAGGAAGTGCTCTGAGGGTGTAAATAGGAACTTCTCCCTTCAGCTTGCTGTTTTCGTAACTGCATTTGTTCATATTGAGACTTTCAGAATATCTCAGGCACCTCGGAATCCGTAGCCTTTCAAGCTATGTGGTACATGCCGCTGCTCCCATGAATGAGTGAACATGTGAATGACTCAGCCCTAAGTAAATAAGGGCTGTCACAAAACTGTCCCCAACTCAGGAGGGGTTGATCTCTCAAGCCCACCACTCTTCTGCACCACTTCTGGCTGGCACCCTGTTACCCTTTACGCAAGTGAAGACAGATGGAATGATTAAATGGAATGAATATTAGGCATCTCCTCCTGTACACAAGGCCCAGGATAAGGCATTACCTCAAAAGATGTAAAGGTGAGTAGACAGAGGACTTCCCAGCAAAGAGCTGACTATCTAACAACTATTTTCTTTTATTTTTGAGATGGAGTCTTACTCTGTCACCCAGGCTGGAGTGCAGCAGTGTGATCTCAGCTCGCTACAACCTCCGCCTCCTGGATTCTAGCAATTCTCGTGCCTCAACCTCCTGAGTAGCTGAGATTACAGGTGCATACCACCATACCCGGTTAATTTTTGTATTTTTAGTAGAGGCAGGGTTTGACAGAAGCTCAGGTGGAGGGAGTGCTGAAATCATGTTGGCAGCTTGAAATCGGCCATGGCAGGAATATTTACAATGCAGACACCAGCCAATGCTTCCAATCAAGGCTTTATTTTTCATTTCTGGAGAATTGGTTGTTAAAACTTACCTGCGTACCTCTGCTTCCACCTCCACATTTCCAACTTCAAGCTATGCCTTCTTTCCTTTGAAACTGCAGTTCTTGAGAGTGGTTTATACTTCTCTACTCCTCTTTCCACAAATTGTGTCCACTTATCTCCAAAAGCAATGAAATTTTTGCCTCCACTCTTGCCACCGAAGTCAGTAATGACCTCAGTCCATTTGAATTCCACAGCATTTGGAGCTGTTGACCTTCTCTCTTTCTTGATAGACCTCCTTCTACATCTCCTTTAGCTGGTGTTGGTTTCCCTGCCTCCCTGATTAGCCTTTGTCATTTCCTCTGGGTCCTGTGGTTGTGCCTTTTCTCTTATTCCTAGACGTACCAATCTAATCTACTTCATGATGTCAAATATGACCCAAATCCTCTTGATGTCTGTCATGACGCTTTATGTGCAATGCACCACATCTCCTCAGCCCACTGGATTTTAGTGGAGCTATGCTGAGCAGCTCCATGCACCCAGAAAACTGTTCTGGGTGTCTCTTCACCTTCTTGTCTGGGAGCTTTTTTCAAAGCTGTAGAAGGCCCAGCTTGAGTGCAGGAAGTATGGCGGAGTTAGCACTCTCTGCGTGCAAACCTCAGCCAGTGGGGGATGTGAGTAAAGGCATAAATACTCCAGCTTCCATACTTTAGAGGGATAGCTCTGAAGTGCTGTGTACATAGTTTTTCCGTCTCCCGTGAGCCTGAGCACTGAGGTAAGCAATGCAATGACACAGTCTTTATTGGCTTTTCTTCGTCCCTGGTCTCATTTTTGCCTCTTCTTCACTCTGTTTCCGGGCATCACCTCCCAACTAAACTAGCTGCACTTTTGGCTGTGTCTCAGACTCTCCTTTTGGGAATCTAACTTAGAATACTCCAAGGCTGAAATTTCAGTGCCATACTCACTTCTGATCTTCCTATCTGTAGCATCTATATCATTTCAAGACCAACCTGATGTTAAACACATGACGCTGACTTCTGTCCCTCCAACTCTGCATGCTGGATCAACCCATAGTAGCAGAGTCCACTCCGGTTCCTAAGCTAGAAATCTCAGAGCAGATTTCTCTCTTTTGCTTCAGCCACCTCATCAAATTATTCAAGTCTTCTAACATGGAAATGGCTTTTGAATCTGTCCACTGGGCTCAATAGAAGTGGATAGAAAATCATCAACTCACTAAAGGCCTTTTCTCCCCCAGCAAAGAAATTTTGCAAGCATTTTCCTTGTGTGGACACATGCGCACGCGCATGGGGACACACACACACACACAGAGTACAGCAGTTTTGCAGGCTCAAATGCTTTCAAAATATCAGAAAAATGCTCTTTCTCAGCAAGTACATATACTGTGGTTGAGATGTTTTCTTCCCTCTTTATAAGAGGCTGCCATTTCAACCACTAAAATCACAAGATTTATGGCTTAGTTTTATAAGCTTTTTTTTTTTTGGAAATGCTGAAATAGTAGTTGTAATATGACAAAGTCGAGATAGCCCATTGGACAAATTTTCCTTTCTTAAGCTTCTGGGGTCTGGACCCTTCTTACCAGCCCTGAGGTCCTGGCAGGAACTTAGGTAGAGCAATAAATAGATGCACACATCTGATACTCCAAATCCTAACAGCCAGGGCACTGCTCTATTTTCAGGGCTGCTAGACCAGAAGTGTCTCTTTTTCAAATGTCACCATGCATAGCACCCTTTCCCCAAAAGACTGCAATTTTCTAGGCCAAAAGCTGGCCTGGAGTTCTCCTGAGACAGTAACTCCCGAGGAATTTGGGATTGGGAGTTAAGGAGGCTGACTCACTCAGTTGCCAACATTGGCTCTTATGTAAAACTAGTAGCTAATGCAGAGTCTCTTGGCCATTGAGGGGCCATATTGAAGCTACCATATCGAGGCTACCACATTGAAACAATGATCAATGGTTGACACTGACAAACATCAGAAAAGCCAGTCTGAAGAAAGAGCAGGAGAAAGGTGCAGAAAGAAACATAGGTGAGACCCAAGAGAACCCAAAAAGGAACAGAGTCTAGTTGTTTGACATTATAAACAATGCTTTAATGAATATCCTAACACATACACATTTTTCTACATCTCTGATTCTTTTCTTATGATGAATTTCTGCAGATGGAGTTTCTGGGCCAAAGAATATTTACATTTTAAGAATTTTTATATATGTTGCCCAATGGCCCCTGAAAAAAAAATTTGTATCAATTTTTACTACTACTTACAGTCTGTGTGTGAGTTCTTGTTTTTTGTTTTTTTTTTTGAGATGAAGTTTCACTATTGTTGTCTATGCTGGAGTGCAATGGCACAATCTTGGCTCACTACACACTCCACCTCCCAGGTTTAAGCAATTCTCCTGCCTCAGCCTCCAGAGTAGCTGGGACTACAGGCACCCACCAAAACACCAGCTAATTTTTGTATTTGTAGTAGAGATGGGGTTTTACTGTGTTGGCCAGGATGGTCTTGAACTCCTGATCTCGTGATCCACCTGCCTTGGTCTCCCAAAGTGCTGAGATTACAGGAGCCGCCACACTTGGCCAGAGTCCTTGTATTCTTATATTCTCTAGATATTATTCTTTAAAGAAAAAAACTTGGGGACTATCTGAATAACCTAAATATTCACTTCATAGGAAAGGAAAGAAAAATGGTTTGATATATGGAAAGATGCCCAGACTCACTTGTAATTGAAGAAATGTAAACTGAAACTATCCTAAGATACCACTTTTCATTCATTGGTTTGGTAAATTCCAGAATCTTGATAACACACTTTATTGGCAAGGCTGTGGAGAAGCAGGCACACTCATACATTTTGGTTGGATATGTAAATTGATGAAACCTTTGTAGAAGGCAATTTGGCAGTAGCTTTCAGAATTAAAAATGCATACAGTCTTGGTCCCAGTAATTTCACTTCCTGGAATTCACTTTACAGATACCCTGGCATAATTGAGAAATGACATATGTTCAAGGTTACTCATTGCAGCATTGTGTATAAGAGTAAAAACATAGGAAAGCATCTAAGTAAATTATACATCTATACAATGAAAAATTATTTAGTGATAAATAAGGAGAAAGCTTTTAACACACCCATATGAAAAGTTCTCTAATATGTATTGGTAAGAGGAAAAAACAAGGTATGAAACTTTACGTATACTATGCTATAATTTATTTAAAGAGATTAAAATAAGAAATAATAATGCACACTGGTATTTGCTTTTATATATGAAAAGAACCTCTGGAAGTATACACAGGCCATTAATATCAGCAGTGATACGGTTTGGGTTTGTCCCCACCCAAATCTCTCCTTGAAATGTAGTTGCTGTAATACCCATGTGTCCTGGGAGGAACTCGGTGGGAGGTAATGAATCATGAGGGCAGCTTCCCACATGCTGCTGTTCTCATGATAGTGAATGAGTTCTTGTGATTGTTTTATAAGGGGATTTTCCCCCTTTGCTTGGCAAGTCTCCTTCCTATTGCCATATGAAGAAGGATGTGTTTGCTTCTTCTTCCACCACGATTGTAAGTTTCCCAAGGCCTCCCCAGCCATGCTTTCCTTATAGTGGCATGAGAGTGGACTAATACAAGCAGTTACCTGTTTAAGGTGTGATCGATCCTATCCATGTGGGGGGCAGGATAGGAGAAAAATGTTCACTGAATTCTTTGCTATTTTTTTTTAATTTTATTTTGGAACTAAGTAAATGTATTTACTATCCAAAATATAAAATATAAAAAACACTCATTTTTCAATTTAAAATTTTAATTTGCCTTAAGATATTTTGTAAGTTTGAGCATGTTTCATAGATATATTGGTCATTTTAATTTATTTTTTTAATAGGGTCTCACTCTGTTGCCCAGGTACAGTGATACAATCATAGCTCACTGCAGCCTTGGACTCCTGGGCCCAGCAATCCTCCCACCTCAGCTTTTGAGTAGCTGGGACTACAGGCACATACCACCATG
>NW_016107370.1:400804-408387 GCF_001604975.1 Cebus imitator | reverse complement strand
TTTTTTTTTTTTTGTAGAGATAGGGTCTCATTATGTTGACCAAGATGATCTCGTCCTTCTGGCTTCAAGGGATCTTTCTGCCCCATCTCCCAAAGGACTGGGATTATAGGCCTGACCCTCCACCTGGCCCCATTTACATTTCTTTTGTGGGAGTACCTCTTTCAGATCATTTGCCAATTAAAATTGAAGCTTCTTTTCTTATTTAATGTAAGTGCATCTATATATTAAGAATACTAACCTCTGTCTTCTTTATATGTTTCAAATGGTTTCCCTAGTTTGTTGTTTACCATTTAAATTTTAATAATATTTGATTTGATATGTTGGAATTTTATTACATAGAGTTGAATTTACCTGTTCTTCTATTTGTAAACATTCCTTTGCAAATATGATTTTTAAATGATTAGCTTTTCTAATATTTACCTGTATTTTCTTTGAGTTTTTTAAAGAATTATTCTCATGTAAATTCTTAATTCTTTTGGAATTTATTATTACATACTGTATAAAGCTAGACAACAGCTTTTCTTTTTAGTAAACAGCTAGTCAGCTGCCCTTAAACTATTTACTAAGTCGTCCTGTGCCCACTAACTTGAAATGCCACCTTTATTGTAAATTATTTTTCTCGTGGGGCTGTTGCAGAGCTCTCCATTTTGCTCCTCCATGGATCTAATCTGCCTAGACCTGCAGCAGACCAAGCTGCCACTTGTTAAGGAACCATCGTGGGCCAGGTGTCATGGCTCACACCTGTAATCCCAGCACTTGGGGATGCAGAAACAGGTAGATTGCTTGGGCCCAGGCATTCCAGACCAGCCTGGACAAAGTGGCAAAACTCCACTTCTATGAATAATAGAAAAATTAGCTGGGTATAGTGGCACACCCCTATGGTCTCAGCTACTTGGGAGGCTGATGTGGAAGGATCAGAAGTATCGCCTGAGCTCAGGGAGGATTTTCAATGGAGAATCCACTTAATTCCAGTTTGGCCACTTAATAGCATTTCTGTGTTATCTTTAAAAGTCATATATTCACTCTGACCCTCAGGATCTTTGCTGCTGAAATAGGGTAATAGTCCTTACCTCTTAAAGTTAATGTGAGGATTAAAACAAGTGATACTTTTAAACACTCCTGGCACAGGTCTGACATATAGGAGGGCCTCAATAAAGCTTTGTTTATTCATTCTTTCAAGGTCTTTTCATCAAATATATATGAATGTTTTGATTGATTCATTCTTTCCTCCATTATCACAAGCTTGGTTCTGCTGAATTAACTTCTCCCACAATGGCTTCTTAGACAAGAGTCTATGCAAGCCTGCAGATGGGTTCCAGAGAGCTTAAAGCCAGATAAGATCCCAAACTACCTCCAATTGGGCTTTTGACCAATTTAGGTTGTGTATAGTGAGAAGGACAAGATAAAGACAAAGGATACTGAGCTTAGTGGGAAGCATAAGCCTCTGATATGTGTTTGTGTACATATATGTCTGTGTGTTCATGTGTGTGTGTGTGTGTGAGAGAGAGAGAGAGAGAGAGACAGAGAGAGACAGAGAGAGAGTAAATGCATTCAGTTTGTTTGTTTCCAGAAATGGCCAGGTAGTGCATAGTCCAGAGACCCAGAGAAAGAAAGATAAGGTCTTAGGTGTACCCGGAAGACAGTCTCTTCCATGTTCTCTCTCCCCTCCCCATTCTTTTCCCTCCTACCTTTCTTTTCCTCATGCCCACACCTTCTGCTCTCCCCAGAAGACTTGGAGTTGCTATCATATTTCTGTGGCAGCTCCCGGAGCTTCCAAGCTGAGGTGTCAATCAAATTTCCCTTTTCTCTGAAAGAGCGTGGTGGAATCGTCAGGGGAATGGAAGAAGGTGGGGAGGTGGGAAGAGGCAGTGGGTGTCAAATGTGAATGTGCAGGAAAATGTGTGAGGATGCAGGGCAGGCCCTCACAGGCTCTGGGGAAGCCTCCACTGAACTCCCCAAACACAGTGACCTTCTCCCTCATCCAGTCTCCTGCAAACATTGCACACTCTTTGATTCAGCTCTGTGGCTGTACATCTGCGTGTTTTTTTACTAGGTAAAGAGATCACGTTTCTGGAGTTAATTATTTGCTGCACACCCCTCCCAACCCCGGGTCCTAGCACAGTCCCTGGAATGTAGTAGACACTCAGCAAACAACTTGCTATACGAATGAGTGCGTGCATGAATCCTATGTGTATTCTGTTGGTCAACAGTGAGTTTTCTACAATGCCACATGATCATGCCACTCAGCCCTTATGATATGGCATGGATAAGCATATGCTGCACCCCATAAATAGAATGGCTTATTCCTGGGTGTTAATGGGGTGACTTAGATGTCTCTCTCTTCTTCGAGATAACCTCATTGAAGTATGTATCCTGCCTCCTGGAATCTATGTAGAGGTTGCAGGTCTGTGCAGTCTTGAGTGTCTTCATCCCTCCAAACGAAGAATCTGCCTTGCAGTTTACAATAGTTTCAAAATGAAGGATTTTAGGATAAATCAAGAAGAGTCAACCCATTCTTGAATCAGCTGTGTGATTCTGAGCAATGATGTCACCACTATTTTCAGTAGCTTTAAAGTGAGGAATAGAACCCATCTCAAAGGAAGGGCACATGGGAAGGGCTAAGAAAAGTACTGAGTATATGGTAGGTGCTAAATAAATGTTAGCAATTCCTTAGCTACATCCAGTATGTTGGAGTAGATGAAAAGGAGGAGGGTGAGGAGTGAGACTAGTTCCAGGAATTCACCTTTCTGATTCTGTAACACATGTTGTGTTAGTAATAAGGATGACTGAGAGTCCTTTTGGGCGTTGGAGGACGTGGAGTAAACGGAAGAACAGTGTTCTTTCTCAGACCTATAATCACGGCACATGAGTGCTCTCAGCCAGGTCAATGGGTGAGAATGTTTTGTGCTCTTTATGTTTTGGGGCTCTTCACAAAGTTCTAGAGATCGAATGATTTTCATATTGATCACTCAGTGCACATTGATTGAACACCTACTGTCTGCCAGGGATACAAAGATGAATTAGACACAGTTCCTGCCCCCTGAAGAGTTCCCAACCTATTTGCAGAAACAAGGTAAAAACTGAGAACATTTTCAATTTTGATCCAAGAGTTGAACAACAGCTCAAAATATTCTCTTTTTTTTCCCATTTATTTATTTTATTGCATTTTAGGTTTTGGGGTACATGTGAAGAACATGCAAGATTGTTGCATAGGTACACACGTGGCAGTGTGATTTGCTGCCTTCCTCCCCTTCACCTACATCTGGCATCTCTCCCCTTGCTATCTCTCCCCAGCTCCCCACCCCCACCGTCCCTCCCCTGTTTCCCCCCAACTGACCCCAGTGTGTAGTGCTCCCCTCCCTGTGTCCATGTGTTCTCATTGTTCAACACCCGCCTATGAGTGAGAACATGTGGTGTTTGATCTTCTGCTCTTGTGTCAGTTTGCTGAGAATGATGGTTTCCAGGTTCATCCATGTCCCTACAAAGGACACAAACTCATCGTTTTTGATGGCTGCTTAATATTCCATGGTGTATGGGAGTGGCTGATGTTTGCCTAGTGAGTGGAAATAAGTGATACACTTCAGGGGAATGAGAGTTCCAGGTGGACAGGCTGGTGAGGGAAGACACTTTAGGTGAAGAAGTTTGAGAGGTCATCTGGACCCAAGAAAGAGGGACTCTTGGGAGAGCAGTGAGGCACAGAAAGCTGTGTCCTGGGGACAGTGAGTGGGCCTGTCTGGATGGAAAGGAATGTTCATGCAGCAGGAGAGTGGCCTGGTTGGACAGGCCAGGTCTCTGCTGTGCAGGCCTTGAGTGCTAAACCAGAGATTCTGGAATATATCAGAAACCATGGACTGCTTTTGAGCATGGGAGTGACATAGTGAATGTGACATTCTCAGAACTGCCACTTAAGTTCTTCCTGAGCGTGCACACCTTCACTGTGGATATGAGACTCACACCTGAAAGAAGCTAGGTGTTCCTAACTGGGGGCTCTTCCTGCACCCCCAAGACTACTATAGGCTGGATACTGCCCACTCAACCCCCAGCTCTGCTTTCTCAGATACTATTTTCTAAAATCCGTGTCTGAGAGATCGTGGCTTCTTTTGGTCCTCCCAACAGTTCCCTGTTAAGCAAGGAGTGAGAATACCTTGCCTAGTTAACACATCAAGTTAGCGGTGGATCTGGGACATACCTGGGCTCACCAGACCTGGTTCCTGACCCCGTGTCCAGGACACTGACCCCCATGTCACAGCTGTCTCCTGGGGGGGTCTGGTGTAGAAGCAAAAGGCTGATATGGCCAAGGTATTCACCTTTAACGGAATTTGACAAAATCAGATCAGAAGTCATTTTCTCAAAATTGGTCTTTAAAATAGCTGACAGGCTTTAGGAAATGACTCAAATAAGAAATGATACTTCAAGGTACCAAAGAAAAGGATGTCTTCAACATCTCCCCGATCTCAGAAGGCTGATGTTTGTCCATGAACCTCAGTTGGGGACTGGTGGATGATCAGTGGCAGATAGGCAGACCATTGGCCACATGGACCCCTGATGAGCAGACTCCTGTCCAGCAAGGCCTGATGGCAGAGAGGTGGATTCATGGCTGTGAGCAAATGGTTGCCATGGACATGGCTAGCTTAGCCCTGGAGCCCCCTTGGATAAGGCCCAGGAAAAAGCTCATTTCAACCCCTTTGTGGCCCTTTTTGAACCAGGCCTGGAGACCATCCAAGAAGCTAAATAAGCAGGAAAGCTGGGAGACAGCAACCCAGTATGGCAATTAGCCCACATTGGCCAAGCAAGATGGATTTTCTACTTCAAGGAAATTGGCAAGAAGAGCAGAGGGAGCCCTTACATTTTTCTTTCTCATTCTGGGTCTCTTTCCAGTCAGTTGAAAAATCTATTTTGCAAAATATGTGGGTCCAGAAAGAACCCAAACCCAAGGAGAGTTTTTGCCATTTGATGTATTGCCCCCTTTATTTAAAATGATGAAAGAGAGAAAATATTTTTCAAAGTGACATCATTTATCTTATCATAATCAATGAAGCCCTCATAAACTAATATATTAAAGAAAACATTTAAGCCTAAACCAAGCAAAAACACAAGATGGGTCTTAGAAATAGCCCCAAGGCTCCAGGGGGAGACACCATCATCTACTCGTTTTCCCTTTTCTAGGTCGATTGTGTTTGGTCGTTTTGATTTTCAGGACCCTCCTTGCTGCCTGCCAGGGTGGCTGAGGACTAGGGCAGTGGCTCTTAGCCTACTTGTACTGCCATAAATATAGAGATGCACTTGGCACCCTGCTACCTGGTACTGACCTTGATTATTGCCGAGCGAGTGAGGGTCGCAAAGCCTCTGCCCACTTCTTTTCCTGGGAAGCCAGCCAAGCAGGTTTGATTTTCCTGGAAATCTCTGGGCTGTAGAATATGGAGCCTCTGGCAAAAGTGGGTTCTTCTTCTCCCTTCATTGCTATTCAAAGCACATGTTGTTTATTCATGTTATCCCCATTTCGCCTGGCAGAGGGGAGGTGTTTGGAACAAAACTCCCTCCCCCTCCCACCTGCCCCCACCAGCATGTGGGGGAGGCAGCCCATGAGTCTGTCAGGAGAATCACTTCTGAGTACTTTTCCATTTTCAATAGTTTCTGACCCAATTTAGCATGCAAATGCCCCAAATGCAATGAAAATGCTGCACCGCACTGGGTTTGCCTTCCCATTCAGGCAGTTACAGGATGGAGAGAGCAATCTAACGTCCTTGACAGCTGAGGGAGGAATGTTGCCTTGTATTCTTTCTGGAATAAGAAGGCTTCAAGGCAGGTGCAGTATGAAGTGAAGGCAGAGGGAGTCGATATCTTTCTGATGGTGACCTGAGGGGACTGCTGAGGCTTCCTGCCACCAAATATCTTACTTCCCAAAATATCTCAGTGCCTGATGTTTCACCACTGGTGTTTTATGCATATGCTTCCATACATCCATCTGTCTGTCTGTGCATCCATCCATCTATCTGTCCATCTTTTCATTCTTTCTTTTCTTTTCTTTTTAAGACAGAGTCTGACTCTGTCACCCAGGCTGGAGTGCAGTGGTACAATCACTGCTCACTGCAGCCTCCACCTCCCAGGCTCAAGGGATCCTCCCACCTCAGCCACCTGAGTACCTGGGACCAGAGGCACATGGCACCATGTCCAGCTAATTTTTTTTTTTTTTTGTAGACATGGAGTTTCACCATGTTGCCCAGGCTTTTCTCAAATTCCTGGGCTTAAGCAATGCTCCCATCTCAGCCCCTTAAAGTGCTGGGAATTCTTTATCAACTCCTAGACGTCTTGGAAGATGCAAACCCTTTTGAAGTGACACACTGAGTCAGTAAATCTGTGGGGGAATGACAGGACAGGATGCTTTCCCTTTGAGACTTTGAACAATAGGACTTCCTCCTTGGTTTCTTCTCTGAACCCTAGGAAGTGTTTGAGGCTCCTAGGTCACAGTGGAAACTTCTGCCAGCTTTGGTTTTAATTATACTCTAACCACATTTCAGGCACCATGCTTAACCGTTTACATGCATTCACTCATTTATCCCCTCGACTATACGTTGCATGAAAACAGGAATCTGTGACAGTTTTCCCAGTGCTAGAAACATTATAGCCCCTAGAACATGATACAAACTCAAAAATATCTATTACATGAAAGAATGATTCTCTCAAGAATCTTATGTTGTTAATCATCATTATCTTCATTTAAAAAGAAGTCAGCTGTACTTTAGAAATATTAAGTAATGTCTCCAAAGTCTCCCAGTGTTTTTGTTGTAAAGCTGAGATTGAAACTCAGATCCATGTAACCCCACAGTAGTGCCCATAACTGCTATCTAGAGTGACTGAATAGTATATGACTCATGCGAAATATCAAGATGGGGGTGGGGTGGGTAAGACTAGGGAGGCAGCCATTTTTCCATCTCACCAAGTCCATGCCAAGAGAATCAGAACAAGTCTGATCTGTATTATTCCTCTTGCACTAGATTCAAGATCACTTATGGATCACATATAGATTTAATTTGACAACAGAGCCAAAATTGAAGTTCCAGCCCCAAAATGCTTGTCACAGTGATCCACAGACTGATGCGCCTCAGCCATCCAACCCCAATGACAATGATTCAGCCACAAATGGAAACCAGTGGAATTGCCAGGGAAATGTTATCTTCTTATGTCTTCTTTAAGAGAAGAAACATGCTACGTGTTGGGGGAACAAATATGGTTTCTTAGCCATCAAACAACACGCCACCCTTCGTACTGAAAATACACATTTGAGAAAGTGGGAACAAGTATGGTAGGAAGAACTTCTCCAAAAGTCCCCACAGTGAAACCCTTCACAACGGATTGCTTCTGTTGTAGTCATTTATCCTCTAGTTTGTCAGCAGGGGCTGGCTCTTACATAAATACTTCCTGACAGCTCCTATTATGGTGTTGCACTCACTGTGGAGGATTAATACACATGTATTAATATAGCAACTAATTTAATTTTAGAAATACCTCATGGGTCCAAAAACAAGAAGAAAAACAAACCCAAATATTTCTCTCTTTTTTTTTTCTTTTTAATTTTTTTTTTT
>NW_016107370.1:389148-400735 GCF_001604975.1 Cebus imitator | reverse complement strand
TTTTTTTTTTTTTTTTTACTAAAACCCAAATGTTTCAACAAAATAAAAGCTATTTGAAGATGAGATCAGTGTCTTATTTAACTTTGTCTCCTTAGGGCCTGTACAAGGACCAGTGCATAGCAGGTGCTCATATAATGTGTGCTGAATAAATGAATGAAAGAATTCTATGATTTAATGTTGATTCTGAACACTGGTGTTCTTGCAGTGATGACTGTGGGCATGGTGTTGAGGGTAGAGTTCTAGAAAGGGTAGTGTGGGAAAAAGTGCTAGAAAAGGATTCATGTCTTAGGGATGAGTTTCATCCAAATCGTCACTTTTCCTGCACTGCTGTCCCTATGTGATACTGGGGGACATCTTTCAGTTCCACAATCTTATTGGTTCCCAGTAGAAAGTTGGGGGAAACCTGCCCATTTGGAAGGGCTCAGCTTCTCCTCAGTCCAGCTGATTCTTAGTCGAAATCTCTCCCAATATTGTCAGATCCTCCAACGCTTAAAGAAGAGGTTTAGAATCTGTGTTTTTACATGAAATATATCAGTTTTTATATTTTGGCCATTGCACTATTGACTGTTAATTGTCTCTAAAAATATGGTTTTGCACTTCCAGGGTGAAATAATTTTTAGTTGAACTACATGGCCACTGAGAATAAATACTACATTTCCCAGTCTCCCTTGCAGCTTATGGCTACCATGTGACTAAATTATGGCCAATAGAATGAGAGAGAAAATAATGTGTGCACATTCCTGAGTCTTGCCCTTAAAAGGAGGGGTGTAGCATTGCCTTCCCTTCCCCCAATCCTATGGGCAGGTGTACAGACATGCTGGGGACCATTTTGGAATATATGGACAGAATGAACGCACCAGGAGGCTACCAAGACAGCAGGAGACTGGGTCCCTGATGCTGTACCTAAAGAGCTATACTTGCCTCGCTTTAATGTGAGATAGAAATACATTTTTGTCTTATTGACGCATTCTTATTTGGGGTTTGTTACCCATGGGTGATTCTGTAACTCATTAACATAGTAACTCATTCCATTGTTGAAAAGGCCACGTGGGTCAAAGAAAGCATGTTTGTTCCTGAAGACAGACGCCATTTGGTGATGTATTAGGCTCTAAGCTATCTCCCTCACCCTGGGAGAATTCTGTGAGTTGCTGGTTTGAAGAGAAGCCCCAGTATCCGTAATTGATTGGAGCTGACATTTTGCTGGAAAATTCTGGAAGAGGAGTAAGGGAGTTAGTCCATCTTTGACTCTGCCTCCTGCCCTACAGTCATTTGGCTAGTGTGGGCCAGTAGCCAAAGGAATTTGAGTGGGGGCATATATTTGGGCTCCTCTGGATCAATCCCGGGAATCTGGGGACATGATTTCTTCTAGTGTCCTCCTCCTCCTCCTTCTTTTCTCCTCATTTTCCTCCTCTCTTTTCTTCTCCTCTCCTCCCTCCTTTCTCTTTCTCCTCCTTCTTCTTCCTTCTTCTTTTTTCTTTCTAAAGAAACAAGATTTCATGCAAGGGATTGTGTTCTGAGCAGCTGGCTGTGCGATGGTGGAGAAGATTGGGGGTGGGACACCATGGAAGTAGACTGTTTTTTATTTCCCCCCTAAGCTGAAGCCTGTGGTTGTTTTCTCTGAAGAAGAATAATGAAGAATTTGCTGGTCTAGAACACTAGAATCTTGAAATCGTTTCTCATCTGTAAGAAGGGTATGAGAATGACAAGAATGGACAGGAATGGCACCATCTCTCAGAGCTGGGGGTGAATATGGGAGATCCAAGGGCAGACCATGTGGAGCTGAGGTGTTGTGGTGCAGGCATCCTCAAGGGACACGATGCGGAAGTGCAATGACCAAGATGTCAGAGCATGTGTGTTGAGCCTCTTGGGGGTTCCTGACTGTGTGGTCTGTGCTCATGCAGCATCTAGAGAAGGCTGTGTTTACAGGCAAAGGCAACATCTCTCTATTTACCAGCTTTAGTTGTCAGTCAGGCCATCATGAACTCATGCCTTTAGTCGCTCATTATTTATTGAGTATCCTCTGGATTCCAGGGACCATGTTAGGTACTGAAGACAGGACAATAAGGTGCCAGGATCATGTCACCATGAGGTGACGAAGAAGGAAAGGCCAAGAGAATCCCAGTGATGCCTGCATGACATCATTGTTCTTGACCAAGATCAGCAGCCCCAAACCTTCCAACGTGTGTTGAATCCACTGGAGTAGGTGCAGCCCATTTCCAAGGGTCTAATATGGATAAACGAAATATAAGTGGATAAGCACCAAAGAGTATGGCAAATACTCAGGGGGCCTGGGACACAGAGCAGGGGCATGGTGCCGGACATTTCCACAACCCCTCTCTACCCTTCTTCAGCTGCTCTGGGCCTGGGAGGCTGTCATACAGGTCTAGGGTGGGCTTCCTTGTCCTCTAGCTCCTGTTGGATTGGGCCAATGCAAGTCTCTGCCAGGAGATCAGAGGGTGGGAGGAGAGAGTGGGATCAGGGCAATCACTCCCTTACCACTGCTTCCTCCTTGCATGGGCCACCCTTTGGGGCGGCCAAGTTCTCCTAGCAAAGGCCGCAGCTTTTGTGGGGCAGCCGTCTTCTGCAGCTGCAGCTCTCTCCAAGACCTACAACCTGCTTCCTCTTTTAGCCCTTCAGACCCAGGGATAGAACCTCTCTCTGCTGTGCCAACCCCGGGCATTTGGCATCCTTTTCTGGTTTCCCTTTGCCCTATTCATACTTTGTAAGAACTCCTTTGCTGGTTCCCCATTGAATGTACCATCAGTTTCCCTGGGGACCTGACCAGGTTGTCCTTGATACATACTTCTGCCCCATTGTGATGCTGGGCGTATCTCTAAAATCATATAAGTGCATACAAAACAGATGCTTTACATCACTGTGTCATATTTTATTTTCACAAAAACCCTGCAATTGAAGTAGGAAGGAAACTGAGGCCCCTGGGATGAGCATCTGCTGAAGGTCCCACAGCTAGTTGGTCCCAGAGCTAGCATCTTTGACCTCCGTAATGGCAGGCTCTAACCTAAGGAGGGGTGGCTCTCCTTTGGGGCCCTCTCTGATGCAGAGACTTGGTCAGCACAGCCTCCCTAAGCTTCCATTCTACCTGTTGCCCTTCTCCCCAACCCCCCACCATGCTGCAAAATGGAAAATGCTGTACCCAGCCAGCAACAGCCCTTTGTTCCACACTAACGAAGCGTGTTCTATGGGAAGCTAGCGTTCCACTTTGATTTTCAGGACTTACAAATAATGCTCTACAGCACATTGTTTGCTAGAATTACCCAGAGCTTAGCTTTTCCGCACTCATTCTGCCGTATGGAAAGAAGCCGCAGCAGCAATCGATGGGTTTTCCATGGTCTCTGACTATCCACTAGCTCTTATTTTACTGGTTTTATTTTGCTTATGCAGTCCCAGCTGTGATTATCAATACGTGCATTCAAGCCGCTCCTGACTTGAATTGTAGCGACAATAAGATTGGGGGCAGGTGTGGCGATCTACCACTCTCTGGCAAGGATATAGTCTCTGGATTGAGGGAGAATAGGTGAGGGAGCAAAAAGGAATGTGGTAGGGAGAGACTGAGCTCCAGGAGGAGGGAGGAGAGAAAGGAGAAAAAGCAAGGTAAGCCTCGATACCAGCATGCAGAGAGCCACTCCTTTTCAACGCTCCAAGTGAGCTTGAGTCCCAGCACACCCGTCTCTGAGCTCAGACTCCGCATTCACAGACAAAACGTCTATCTCTAGCTGTTCCCTGTCACCCTTAAATCCTTTAAATACAGTCAGATGAAGCCAGCAGGGTTGCTGGATAAATTAACATGTTCAAGCAATTACCGAGGCTTTTTGATAATTCAAGTACAAGGGGCTTAAGTGTTGGGTCTGGAGGAAAGAGAATGAACTTCTGAATCCCTCACATTGTTTTTTAAAGTCTTAAAGGAAAAAGGAAATGTTTTTCAGGTGGGGTGGGGATAGAGGTGAACATCATGCCACCAACTGATGAGTAATGGCCAAGCTGGTCTGAAATGTTCATTCAAATCTTCAATCAAATGCTTACATGTTTCTTTAGCCAGCACCTCTGCATTTAAATTGTGTGCATGTTCTTATTTATCCCTTTTATAACACAGATAAGTACATGTTTAGATTTGGGATTCTCTTGGATATCCATACTTGACCAATAGACTGTCTATGACACTAAGTAGGCATGAAAATATGAGGGGTGTGTGTATGTGCATATCGCCAGAAGTTGTAATCAGAGCCAGAAAAAGCCACAGCAGACATGTGGAATTCAACCAGTTATTATATTCGTATCCATAGAAGTTGCATAGTCCTAACAGAGAGGAGAATAAAAAATAAATTAGAATGGGATCGAGTGGCAAATAGATTATTGAACCCAATTAAGCATTCATCTACCTGAGGAAGAGGTTATAGACACTGTAAGACTTAAAAAATTATCTAACATCCTAACCCAGGAAGCGGGGGTGGGTGGTGGTGTGAGGACCATTTCACTCTTTGAATTTTGAAAATCATAACATCGTGACTGTAAAAGTGGCTTTAGCCTAAATGCTGGCTAAGTTGCTGATAACAATCGGGTCAAATTATGGTTAACACTCCTGGTCTTTTAAGAAACCTCATCTAAAGGAAAACAACAACAACAAAAATAACTTGGGAAAGTAGCCCCCAAATTTGTTTAGAATGACAACTTTGTTTGCTTACCGTGCGAACATGTTTTAATCCCAGAAATTTTTTAAATTATAAATACAAATATTTAAACGACTCAAACTGATAACGTTGATATTTTTGTATTAAGAAATGTTGCGCATTTTTGTATATTATGTTCGTAATATTTAAGAAAATTTACCTTCTTAGTAACAGTTTAGCCTCATGATATTAAAGTGTGAACTGAGTGATTAAGTATGTGATTTTAAGTGGAAATCTTACAAAATTAATGTACAGTGTTAGAATACAGGGGAATTTAGGGTTCATCATATTCACAAGTTTAACATATTACGTTTATAAGAACTTAAGTTTTTGAAGGATTTTATTTGTCAGTCAAACAAGCACTTTAAAAGGAAATTGAACATATTAAATTTATAACTGTAGTTTAAAATGTTTAAAGGAGTTCAATTAACCAAGTTTCTACATGGAATCAACAATAAACCAAAGTCTTCTTTAAAGTGGTTGCTACAGTTTGTTAGACTTACACGAGGAATAATGAAATGCATAAGCTGAATTGTTATAAAGAGCTTAAATTGGTTTAAATTTGGCTCTTTGAGGAGAAACAACAGAATACAGTGGTTAAAAGCTTGGTTGCTGGAGCCAAACTGCCAGGGTTTAAAACCTAGCATTTCTGTTAACTGTTGTATGACCTTGGACAGGAAAATTAACCTGGCTGTGCCTCAGCATCTTCACCTGTAAAATGGGAGCGTTGACATTAACAACACACTAAATAAGTCAATAGGTGTGACCTCTTAGAATAGTTCCTGCCATGTAATAAGCACTCATTAAATATTAGCAATCATTACTAAGATATTGAAAATCTTATTTCTAAAACTAAACCTGCAGCAGTCTTTTCTGCACACCAAAGCCTACTCACAAGAACATCAAAGACCTCACAGTGACATGCATGTCTATATAAGGTGCTCTGACACAGCTCCAAGAAGCGCTTTGACAAGCGAAAAATGCAGTCAGTTTCTCTCTCTCTCTAGTTCTAAGTAGGTGGCACTAAGTGGCATCACTTGTCTGGGCCGGTCGAATGTCACCAGTGCCTGTGCAGGTGGTGCCACCTCCAGAAGTAGCCCCAGTCTTCCAACTTGGTTTCAGCAGCTGTCTACTCTAGCCCAGTGAGCCTCTGGCATCACCTGTCGGAGGACATCTGCTAGCAGCAAAACATTCTCTTAGCATTTCCTTAGCGAGTGGTCATGTTTGGTGTCTATGGATTCAGAAGTTACGTAATTTGAATTTGAGAGCATTTTTCTTTTGTGTTTTAAATATCCCTCAATTTTATTATAAATATTTTCAAATATAATTAATCATTCCATAGGATAGGAGTTTTGCCTTCAGCAATAGCAGAGTAGATAATTCAGACTAAACCTTTTACTCAGAACTAGAGAAGCTGGGCATGACCTGAAATATATCAATTTGAACAGGGCTTTGAAGAATCAGGATGTCAGCAACTGGCAGAAGTAGGAAACCTAGAGAGATGGGCCTGACACTGAGGGGCTAGACTGACTGTATGAGTACCTGCTTTGGCTTCTTTGACAGAGCAAAAGAAAGTAGGTGGAGTGTGCAAGGCTGGAGGATGAAATCTGAGGTTAGGGCATAGCAAAGAAGTGGAAATTACTAAACATACTTTATGCTTATAATAGAGATCCAGTGGGCGAAACCATTAAAGTAAGGGTGAACCAAATACATACCATCCCTTGTAGGACTGAACACTTAAAGAAGAAAAATAGATGGAAAATTTTTATTGCTAGATATCAAGTCTTACAAAGCTATAGTAATTTAAAACCGTGTGTAATTGGCCAGAGGATAGACAAATAGATCAAAGCAACTGAAGAGGAAGTTCAAAAACAAATTCATACCTATACAGGCACTGCATTTTTTTTTTTTTTTTTTTAGAGTTTCCTATGTTTGCCATACAAATTATTGGAAACATGGTGCCTTAAAACGCCAGGCATTTATTTTTAAGCGTTCTGGAGGCATTTTTTTTTTTTTTTTTTGCGACGGAGTTTCGCTCTTACTGTCCAGGTAGGAGTGCAATGGCGCGACCTCGGCTCTGGCTCACGGAAACTTCCGCCTCCCGGATTCAAGCGATTCTCCTGCCTCCGCCTCCCCAGTAGCTGGGTTTACTGGCGCGCGCCATCACGCACAGCTAATTTTTGTATTTTTAGTAAAGACAGTTTCACCATGTTGGTCAGGCTGCTCTCGAACTCCTGACCTTCAGTGCTCCACCTCCCCCCCCACGCCCCGCCCCCACCGCCCGGCCTCCCAGTGTTGCGATTACTGGCGTGAGCTACTGCGCCCGGCCAGAGACCACAGTCATCTTAAGATTGTGAGCTGGGAAAACTAGTCTAGGACAAAATCAGCCTCTGTGCATTGAAGATGTTTACATGCTGCTTTTCTCATAGGCAACTCTAACTCTACACAGACTGCTTTAGAACACGTAACCTTAGCAATCTCTGTATTTTACAACGGCGAACTAATTCTCAAGCAATAAAAGGTTGAGGATAGCTGGCTCAAGCAATGAAATAACTCACAAAGGTTCCAAAACGTGTTTCTTAAAAAGGTAACATTTATGCCTTTAGTTTTTCCTTAGCAGTCTTCATTTTGCCTAAGAATTCCGTTTTGGGTTTCTGGCGTGAATTCACAACGAATTGGGAGGGGGAAAACAGTATATGCGAGTAAGTCGGAAGGCGTGAATTCGAACCCAGCCTTTGCCAATGACCAACCCTACCACCTTAAAACACTACTCAAATAATTAGTTCCTGTGTTAAGTACCTGGAATTACCGAGACACCCACTAAGCTCCCTCTCTCCTTCACAGAGCTCGCAGTCTGGCCAACTCAGAATACACTGTAAAAAGAGGTGTGGCATCCAAGTAACCCGCACTACACCTATGGACAGAGATGGTATTTTAACACTCAAAGGTCTTAAAAATCAAAAGTAGACTTCTTTCCTTCTGATGAGACTGGTCAAAGTGTACGTCGAGGACTAGTGCTCCTCTAAATTTTGCTTCTTTACTGGCCGCCACCCCTAGTCGGATGCAATCTGAACCTCCCGCCTCTCTGCCCGGAAATAAACTTCCGAGTTACTTTTTTTCTTGGTGTCGCCAGCAGGTTCCTCTATTCCCGGAGAAACTGCAGCGGAAGAAGGGGGCTCCGGAGTGGTTATTTCTGGGGAGACCTCCGTAAGACCTTCGCCTCCAGCAGCACTTGAGGGAGGAAGCTGAAACACAGACTGTGGCTCCTCCGCCATCTTGCTCGGAGAGACTAGAGGGCGGAAGTAGCGACTGAGCGCAAGCAGGGGGCGTGCTTTTCTCCANATTACAGGCACGCGCCACCATGCACAGCTAATTTTTTGTAGTTTTAGTAGAGACGGGGTTTCACCATGTTGACCAGGATGGTCTCGATCTCTTGACCTCGTGATCCACCAGCCTCGGCCTCCCAAAGTGCTGGGATTACAGGCGTGAGCCACCGTGCCCGGCCCAGACACTGCATTTTTACAAAGACGGCACTGCAAGGCAGAGGAAAATGATGGGTTTTTTAAAAAAATAAGCAGTGCAGGCTATCCATAAGGGGAAAAACTTGAATCTTGATATTAAGCAAAAGAAGTCAATTCCAGACAGATTATTGGCCTAAGTGTGAAACAAAAAAACTTCCAACATATAACATAGAAAAATAGTGTCATGATTTCAGGGTAGGTATGATTACTTAAGCAGGATCCAAAGAGCACTTGCTATAAAACAAAAGTTTAATAAATTGGACTACATTAAAATTTAGAACTTCTGCTTATCAAAAGACAGCTTTTAAATTTATATTTATTTATTCATACATTATGTTAACAGAAAGAAGCCAGACACAAAAAAATACATATTGTATACTTCCATGATGTAAGGTTCAAATGGGCAAAACTAATCTATGACAGTTATTTTTGGGCAAGAGGCTTGAAAGGGGCTCTTGAGGTGTCAGTAAAGTTCTATTTTTTATCCTGGATTACTGATACACAGTGAGTTCACTTTTACTTTTTTATTTTTAAGACACAGAGTCACACTTTGTCACCCAGGCTGGAGTGCAGTGGCACAATCATAGCTCATTGCAGCCTTGACCTCCCAGGTTCAAGTGATCCTCCCACCTCAGCCTCCAGAGTAGCTGGGACTGCAGGCACATGCCCAGTTAATTTTTGTATTTTCAGTAGAGACGAGGTTTCACCATGTCGCCCAGGCTGGTCTTCAACTTTGTAGCCTTAAGCAATCCACCTCAGCCTCCCAAAGTGTTGGAATCACAGGCATGAGCCACTGCACCCAGCTGAATTAACTTTTTGATAATTCACTTGATAATTCATTTTTGGTCATTCATTCACTTAATATTTTTGCACCTTTTTGCACTGATATTTTTCAGTACATTTTTTTTTTTTTTTAGTGAGAGAAACCAGTACAGTGAACTCTATCTAGATTCATCCAGATTCAACAATTACCAGTGTTTGCTTCATCTCTTTGTTTTCTTTCTGGTATATCCATGTATCAGATCACTTCACCCCTACGCACACCAGCAGGAATCTTAAGGAATACGGACAATTTCTTACATAACTACATTGTCACTTTTGAATCTAACAAACTTCATGATAATTATTTGGTATAATTTCATATTTGTGACTATTTTAAGTGACTTTTTAAGAAAATCACAGTAGTTCCCATGTATATTTGAAAACTAGTTATACTCACAAGAGAAAAGATAGAAGTGGCCGATAAACCTATGCAAAGTTCTTCTTTATGAGTTATCTAAGAAATGTTCATTAAAGTAGTAATTGAATACCATTTGCCACCTATAGATTATAAGATAGGGAAAAAATGATCATATTGAGTGAGAGCTGCCCTGCTGGTGAGATTTACAAATAGGTGCATTTCTGGAGGGGATTTTGATAATTTATATCAGAAGCCTAGGAGAAGAGTATACCCAGAAATTCCACTTCTCGGATTTTAACCTAAGGAGAAAACAAAGCAAACAAATCTGGAAAGATGCATGGAGGTTAGTATCAAACCGCTGTTAACCAGAGTGAGTGCTGGAAGCAACATTAAATATAAAAATATCCCAAATAGTAAGTAGATTGTGTTTTTGAAGGAAAACATCATTTACAGATATGTGCTGGCAAGATCATAATAATGGCTACCATCTTTAGTACTTACCACATGCCAGTCATGTTACAAATGTCACCTAATTGAATCTCACTACAAACTTGAGGCAAATACTGTTACAATTCCCATTTTACAGATGGAAGAGCAGGAGACATCTGTAGTAGATTGTCTTGCTTTCAAGCATTTGCCGTGCTTCCCCACCTTTCTGATGCCTGGCTTTGCTGCATAACTTGCTTTGGTCAATAAATTATGAGCAGCAGTGATGTAATCCACTTCAGAGCAGAAACTTGAGTCATTATGTGATTCTGTCATTTATTTTTTCATTCTGCTACAAGATCAGTATGTCCCAGATAGGGGTTGTTTCCTCAGCCTGGGTACCAGAGTAAAATTTGGGGACAGTGGGTGAGAAATAAAACTTTTGTTTGTTTATTTATGCTACTGAGATTTGGGTGTTATTTGTTACTGCAGCACATTTAGCCTAGGCTGACTGACACCAACTCCGTTAAGTAAATTGCCTTAAATCACCAAGCTATTAAGTGGATGAAATGGAAACAAAACCCAGTCACCATTGCACCTAACAACCTAAGCATGAATTTATTCTGTCTTTTCATTGTGCATTTTGCCCTTAAGATTTTGACAACCCTTCCAATTACCCTGTGGCTCCTATGTCCAATATATTAGACTCGTCTTCTGCGTCTTTTTGCATGTATATAGAAGCAGTCCCATCCTGAGCTCCAGTCTTGAGCTTCAGATTTTGGCAAGCACATTAGTCAGCATTTTCCAGAGAAACAGAACCAATAGGCTATATATAATGAGATCTGTAAAAAGAGTTTTATTATAGGAATCGGCTTACGTGATTATAGAGGCTGAGAAATCCCACAATCCATGGTCTGCAAGCTGATAAGGAAAGCAGGTGATATAATTCAGTCTGAGTCTGAAGGCCTAAGAATTGGGGAGCCTGATGGCATAACTCCCAGTATTTGTCTGAAAGCTCAAGGACTAGGAGCACCCATGTCTGAGGGCAGGAGAAGACAGATATCTCTCCTCAAGCCAAGGCAGCAGACTTACTCTTCCCCCACTGTTTTGTTCTATTCAGGTTCTCAACAGATTGGATGACGTTCACCCACATTGGTAAGGGTGATCTTCTTTACTCAGTTAACCAATTCAAATGTTAATCTTTTCTGGAAACACCCTCACAGACAAACCCCAAAATAATATTTTACCAGCTATCTGGGCATCCCTTAGCCCAGATAAGTGACCACATAAAATTAACCATCATAGCAATGAACTACTTCTAAATAGTAGCTGAATTTTAGAAGTCTCCCTATAAACCCAGGAGATGCAGCACATAATTGTTTCTTTCTTGCTCTATCAGTTTTGAGATTGCCTGCATTTTCTTAGACTATAAGGCCTATGTACACGTTTGAGGCTATTTAGAGAACTGGCAATAAGTTATTTCCATTAAGTGTGCAAAAAGAAGCCAAGTGCGATGGCTTACACCTGTAATCCCAACACTTTGGGAGGCTGAGGTGGGTGAATTGCCTGAGGTCAGGAGCTCAAGACAAGCCTGACCAACATGGAGAAACCCCGTCTCTGCTAAAAATACAAAATTAGCTGGATGTGGTGGCCCGTGCCTGTAATCCCAGCTACTCGGGAGGCTGAGGCAGGAGAATTGCTTAAACCCGGGAGGTGGAGGTTGCGGTGAGCCGAGATTGTGCCATTGCACTCCAGCCTGGGCAATAAGAGTTTAA
>NW_016107370.1:359800-389138 GCF_001604975.1 Cebus imitator | reverse complement strand
AAAAAAAAAAAAAAAAAAAAAAAAAAAAAAGAAAAAAGAAAAGAAAAGTGTGCAAGAAGAAGGTGAAGAGAAGTTATAACTAAAGATTTGGGGCAGGAAGAAAAAGAAACGTTTAGCCTTGGAAGTACACATCAAATTATTTGGATGCAAATACAGCTTAATGGTATTACCCAAGGCAACTCTGGAGCAAGCCTTTGTAATTGCCGTATTCAACCAGAGTTCAATAAGGAGTTAAACACCAACCTATACCAGTGAACAAAAACTGGGGTGGCCAGTCAGATAATCTCCCTCAACTCTACAATCACCAGTGCATCATCCGGTTCCATCTTAGTCTCAGCAAGTCCCTCCCTCCTCCCATCTCTGCCCTGTAACACACACACACATTGACTATCATTTTTTTGTGTTTACAGTCAATCAATAAATTTACTGTATTTAGAATTACAGGGCGGTAAAGCTAGAAGAGATCTTGGGTATCATCTTAGTCAAACTCTCCCATTTTACAAATGATGCAACCGAGGCCCAGAAATCATTGGTGACCCGGCCAGAGTCAAATTTGAACTACTCACTTGTAGACGTCGGATGAGAACTTAAGGTACCATACTTCAGCGTTCTTTTCTGTCTATTATATTGCATTGTTAATTCAAGAACACAATGAACTCTCGGCCTGAGCAACATAGTAAGAGCCCATCTCTATAAAAAATACAAAAATTAGCCAGAGGTACTGGCTCACACCTGTAGTCCCAGCTACTTGAGAGGCTGAGGTGGGAGGATCACCTGAGCCTGGGAAGTCAAGGCTGCAGTGAGCCATGATCACATCCCAGTACTCTGGTCTGGGCAACAAAGCAAGACCCTGTCTCAGAAAAGAAGAAAAAAAAGAATACAATGAGCAAGGTTTTCTTTTGGAGTGATGGAAAATGCTTTGGATCTAAATATGTTAGTTGCACAACAATGTGAATGTTCTTAATGCCACCGAATTGTTTACTTTAAAATGGTTAAATGTATGTTCTTTGAATGTTCACATTGATGGAAAAAAATCATTACAAAAAGAAAACAATGAGAATTAATTCTTTTGTATTATTTTGAATTAATAAGAACCCATTATTAATTGTACACCAGTGAGTCCACCTGAACAGCATTAACCCCTAAGTCCAATATTATTAATTCAGTCCCCCAGAATCATGGTGGTCTGCTGCACGACACTAGGTAAATAAGGCTCAATGTGTTGGCTTTCATCTCTTCATTTTAAGCCTGGCACTGTTATTTCCACAGTACCGTAATGTCAGGGAATTATATTTAAGCCATTCTTAACTCCTCCAGCCCACATTGATCTTTCCCTTCTCTGAAACTCCAGCACTTATAACCTCAACTAGATGATTTAGAACTTAATTATGTTCTATCTTGTGCTGTCCTTTAATTGTTTGATGTAGGATAATCCTGTCTTATAATAAGACTGTAAGAACTTTGAAGTTAGAGACTCTTGTCTTAAATTTATTTATTAATGCATTCATTCATGAATGCATCTAAAATCACGTTTCACCACCTAATATGTGTCAGGTGCTGAGAGAACAAGATGCATCACCCAACAACAAGGACGTTGGTGTCTGTGAAATCTCCTCGGTGCCTGGCATGGCACAGGAGCATGGTACTTCAGCATCCAGCTTACAGCTGAAAGACTTTGTCTCACTACAGATTCCTTTTTCTTGGGTTCCCTATTTCAGGTCTCAATGAGAGCATCAATCATCCTTCTCAGTCGCTTTTCCATGGCCCTTCTTGTCTTCATTCCCACTGATGCTCCCTGCTGGGAGCTTTGCAGGAGCTTTCAGACAGATCGCCCTGCTCGTCCACCCACTGCTAACTCCCTCTCGCTATTGCAGCCAGAAAGATCTTTCTCAGACTGTGTTCTGAGTCTATCACTCCCTTATTACAAAACTTCCCACTGGTTTCTCTGTGTGCTTAGGAGAGACGAAGCCCAACCCTCAGTCAGGCTTGCAAACACCCTTTGTGTTTGTACCCTTCTGATATTTCCAGCCTCATCTTTCCCTGTTTCCCCTATCATCCATCATCCATCATCCAAGCTCCAGCCATCCTAAACTTTCTGCAGTTCCTCATCCTATGCCCAGCCTTTGATCCTTTGCACATGTTCTTCCTTCTTCCTGCAGCGTCTGCTCTCCTTCCTTTCTCTCCTATCTCCTCTGCCTGCTAACTCCAGGTCATTCTCTGGGTTTTCGCTTGGACATCACTTCTTGCTCACTGACCTCTCTCAGGAGCTCTCAACCCTTCTGCACTCTCACTTCCCATGCCAACAGCCTTATCATACTACATTAGAATGTTCAGTTTCCTTGTCTGTATCTCCCTTCATCTTCTATACTATTTGTTCCATGAGGGAAGGGACTAGGTCAGCTTATTTATGGCTGTCATCCCAGAGCCTGGCATATAATAGATGCCTAGTGAATATCTGTTGAAGTAATTGAATTCGATTATACTGAAGATATGATTGCACTAACTTGTGTCAGAAGCATTCAAACCAATGTGACTCCATCTTGTGTAGGGGCTGGATAAAATAAGGCTGGAATGCATTCTCAGGAGGCTAGGCATTCTAAGTCACAGGATAAGATAGGAGGTTGGCACAAGGTATAGTTCACAAAGACCTTGCTGATAAAAGGATGCAGTATAGAACCCAGCCAAAATCCACCAAAACCAAGATGATCATGAAGGAGACTTCTGGTTGTCCTCACTGCTCATTATATGCTAATTAATAATGCATTATCATACTAAAAGACAGTCCCACCAGCACCATGATGGCTTACAAATGCCATGGCAACATCAGGAAGTTACCCTATAGAGTCTAAAAGGTGGAGGAGCCCTCAGTTTCTGAAACTGCTCACCCCTTTTCTGGAAAACTCATCAATAATCCACCCCTTTTTAGCATATAGTCAAGAAAGAACTATAAGTATAATTAGTCGAGCAGCCCAATTCACTCTGCTGAGGGAATAGCCATTCTTTATTCCTTAGTTTTGCTTTACTCTATGGACTTGCCCGAAATTCTTTCTTGCGCGAGGTCCAAGAACACTCTCTTGGGGTCTGGTCTGGATCAGGACCCCTTTCTGGTAACACTTGGGTGGCTACCTATCCCTCAAAAATAGGAAGCGTCTCCTCCCAGGTGAATGAGTTGAAGAAGCCAGTTCCTTCAGCTTCTTGACTCACACATCTAAGGACTCCCTCTAGCATGTCGGGGACACATGGCCCTCCCTACATGTGAGAACTGAAACACGCCTGGAGTTCCAGAGTAAAAAGGACCTGGAGAACAGTGGAAGATTGGAGAGCCTACACCCAGGAAAGGGCAGGCTTAGTGGGGAGCAGGAAAGCGGTGCGAATCTTTATACAGTTTTACCTACCGAAGAAAGTTCAATGTGGGGCCTCCTGAACCCATAGTAAGCTCTGGATGTCCGGGAGGGGCCTCCTACAAGGAGTTGCTGCCGTTCTAGAGTTTTATATCCATTGGCTGCAAGCACCATAACTCTAATCCTGCCACACTGGGGACAGGAGCCGGGAGCTCAGCAGGTTTCAACTACAGCACTGGTGTCTGTCTGACAGGCATCAGTGTTACCAGAATGGGGTCCTGATCCAGACCCTCAAGAGAGGGTTCTTGGATCTCGTGCAAGAAAGAATTCCAGGCAAGTCCACAGAGTAAAGTGAAAGTGAGTTTATTAGCAAAGTAAAGAAACAAGCGAGGGGTACTCCACAGGCAGGGCATATACTTACAGTTATTTCTTGGTTAGATGCTAAACAAAGGGTGGGCTGTTTATGAGTTTTCCAGGAAAAGGATGGAGATTTCCAGGAAGTGAGGGGCTCTTCTATTTTTAGACTATATAGGATAGCTTCCTGACGTTGCCAGGGCATTTGTAAACTCTCACGGCACTGGTGGAAGTGTCTTTTAGTATCTAATGAATTATAATTAGAGTATAACGAGCAGTGAGGGTGACCAGAGTTCACTTTTATCCCCATCTTGGTTTTGGTGGGTTTTGGTGGGTTTTGGCTGGCATCTTTACCACATCCTGTTTTGTTAGCAGGGACCTTGTGACCTGTATTTTGTGCTGACCTCCCATTTCATCCTGTGACTGAGAATGCCTAACCTCCTGGAAATGCAGCCTACTAGGTCTCAGCCTTATTTTACCCAGCCCCTCTACAAGACGGAGTCACTGTGGTTCAAACACGTCTGACACCGGGACCCTGCGCCCAGGTGATCAGTTGCGCCAGCTTCATACAGGAGATGAGCTGTGTGCTATGGGTTCGGCACTACCAGCAAGCCCAGCTATTCACAAATATCCTCTCCTGTCCAAAAGCCCCATCCCACCCCCATGGTAGGAGCTTTGTCCCTTCATCTCAAGGCTTAGATTGCAGTGAAACTGCTGATTTTCCCTTGGACAGTTGCCTGGTAGGTTGCAAGTGAGAAATCCAAGATCAGGCTCCCGTAGGGTGTGATGGAAACCACAGGAAAAAGATGGAGCCTTTGCAAGGGACAGGGAAGAGCGAGGAGGGCATGGCACCCTGATTGGGGTGGAGTACCGAAGGAATAGCCAAAGGTCAGAATCCTATCTTTCACTCTGTGATGTCCAGTCCTGACCACTCACAGAGGCCTCTGTTGAACGCAGTGACACTTGGTGTAGGGTCTGCCCTGCCCTCAGGTAATTATGGAAAAAAAAACCCAAATTCCCTCTCAGGTTTGGTATATGATGGAAAGCTAAATACCAAGGTGGAAGATATTCCCATAGCATTGTAGGAAGGATAAAATTCTGAACTCAGCATTCAGGACACCCCTCACAGTACAGACCCTGGGGCAAAAGAATGAGGTCACAGGCCTCACTCTTGGCAGGGAGAAGGTTGATTTTCTTCATCATGAGAAGGGATGCTTTGCCCAGTGCGGAGGAAAGGCTTGCAGACACTCCCTCGGTGTCTGCTGGTCCTGGCTAGGAGGAAGATGAGTCATTGTTCATTTCTACCCGGGCTGGAGGCGGAGCTGACTGAGCAGTCCCAGCTCTCACACAGCTTTGAGAAGGGGGACCTGCACACATCCAGCCAGCTTAGCCCCCTTAATTGCCTAAGGGATGTCTTAAGGTCTCGCCTGTTAATGCCCATTCTTTCCTATTCCACATTATTGCCCACCTTCCTTTTCTTTGTTTTGGGGCTGCAAAGTCAGGGGTTTGTCACCAAGGGACTGTCAGCAGGGAGTGTGGCCTCAGAGAGTTGCAGATTCACTTAGGGATGTCCCCAGCCCTCAGAAGTGAGATAAAGAGCAGCCCTAAGCATGTCTCCTGCCGCTTCTCCACCTCCCCGACTAGTAAATTGCTCAGAGGAGAGATCAATGGGTCCGAGAGAAATTTCATTTCTCTTCCTCCCTCCGTGGGGTGTCTTTGCTGCTGCATCCTCCCGGCTGTAAATGCAATTCAGGAACTGGCTACAGTGGGCGGTGGGTGTAAGAGAAGGAACTCTCAGCAGGAGCCAGAAGGGGTTTTCTTTTACCTTTGTCAGTGTTACACCGAATGATGCCACAACGTGGCATTTTACATCACGGCATGTCAGGAATCAATGGGCCACCTGGGTGGTTGGCAGGTGGGGAGACAGAAACAGAGACCACGTCTTGGCAAGCCGGGGCAAAATGAAAGCTTGACTTAGCTGTACCAGGGGCCAGGCCTTTTTGCTTTAAATCTCTCTTATTGTAGTCCCACAACACAGGAAAAAATGCTTATCTGCTTAATGCTTGCTTTCCCCCACCAAGCAGTAAACTGCAAGAGGATGGAGACTGTAAATGAATGAATGAATGAAAGAGATAGCAATGGGGAGAGATGTAAGACATAAGGGTCCAGTTCCTTTCATGTTGTATAAAGCAGAAATGATTACTTTTTAATATATTTACATGGCAACTGAAATGCTTAGCATAAAGAATAAAGTGATATCTATACAAAACATAAGCCATTAAGTTCATGAATAATTCAGTCATTTGTCTGTGCATTGGAAATTTGGATTAACTGCCTTTGTGCCCAAACTGACCACAATGGCTTTGGATTTTGATCTTATATATATGTTGCTTCTGGGTTAAGTAGATCTCGATCATTTAGAGAAAAACCATTGGAGGCAGTTCAGTCCTGCTCAGGAGTAGCCTGCCACATCAAAGTTCCAGGAATGCCAAGTGGATCGGTATAAAGATTGGATCCTGATGTGTACTGGTCCTGTACAAACAGTATGGCTAGCTACGGTGCAAGCCTGCCAGACCACCACAGGTCTCCAAATGCCAGCTCTTCTCAGGACCCTGCACACTCACCACACCATCTGCTCTTTCTGTCCGAGGTTGAGTCATCTGCTGACCTAATGCATGGAGATTAGACCAAGTTCTCAGGAATTATTTTCAGGAATGGGCACATCACTTTTATTTGATTGTTCAGCTTCTTTGCATAGGGCATTTCGACAGATTTGTGGTTCTTTTTTATCTGCTATATTCTTGCTCAAGAAGGAAACATTAAAGCTGCCACATGGCCACTGAGTAGCTAAGAGCCCTTGTCGACTCTTTTTCTTCCTATCCAATATTGCACCCTCACCCTTCGCCACCCCCTCCCTCCCTCACCTCTTCTGGGGATGAACAATGGTACAGCCCTTGCAGAGGTGGTCAGGCACCCTTAGGGGGTTATTGGAATGAATCCCAAAGGGTCCACTTGCCCCCTGTGCCAGCCATGGAGGCTGGACTCTTATTTTGAGATTCATTCCTCCATCACTGGTAGAGTTCAGGGTCTCTAGCATGGCTCTGTCATATCTTCCAGGGAGCAGTTCAGCAGCCACTTGCCTTCCGAAGTGACAGTCCATGGAGGAATGGGTATGAAATGTAGGGAGAACAGGATAATAAGAAAGAGGCTTGACAGGAAGACCAGCACTGTGTGTGTTAGGGAGGCAGGTGGGCTGGAAAAGAAAGAAGTCAACAGGTAGTACAAGGAAGAATGGAAGAGTAGCCACAAGAGTGCCTTCCTCCTTCAGAGAGGGCCACAGCATGCCTGGGGACAGGCTGCCTGAGCCCAGGCAGTGGCCCAGCTGTTGACACTCCCTGGATCAGCTGGAGGAGTTCAAGTTCAAGGTTGTTTTACAAACAACCAAGCAGCTCCTGCTGCCTAGACTATCCTGCCTCCCATCAGGATACTGCTCCTGAGCTCACCCCAGGTTTTAGATGCCACATGTTACACCACTTCCTGTTTGGATCAAGTTCCCTCCTTTCTCCTCTTTGCCCTGAGATTTATTATTCCACAGTGATGGTGTTGAATTGCATTCAAAATCAATTAGCACAGGTACTCAAAGATGAATGCTTAGGCTCTGAAGAAAGGTGATGAAAACATACCATTTAAATAGAAATCAATTTTCCTTTCATGTATTTCTTCCTTGCTGCTGCCCCAAATTAATAGTTTTTAGATATTTTTGCATAAAGAGAAGACTTCTTTCACATAAACCATTTCCACACTATCTCCTCTTGCCTCCCTTGGCTTGCAGTGTAAGGCATACTCCCAGCTCGTAATATTACTGCACATAACTGTCTCCATGGCGATATTGAATGCCATGGTCATTTGACTAAGCTCAGCAGCACAAGGTGCTGGGTCAGCCTGGGAAAGGCCTTTGGACTTCTTGTGTTGTGTCAATAGCAGGTAGATGGTTTGGGAGGCAGTTACTCCATTCCCACAACATCCAACATCAGGGCTGCTGACAATAACGGCCCCATGACATGCTCAGTCGTCTCTCTGCCTTCATCTTCATCAGAACATCTGAGCAGAAAAATTAGATCCTCCATGAAGAGAGGCTGCCAAAAAAGAGAAGTAAAGAAACCGTCACTCAGGGGAATCAGAACCTTTTCAAATGTAGATGTCAGAGCTGCTACAACTGGAGAAAGAGAGATAGAGGGAAAGGAACTCTGGCGGTAAGGGTGGAGAAATGGTTACATTTGTGATAAATTAGCCCAGGAAGCCCTTCTCCAATTCCTCTTTGCGTGTTTCCTACTTCTCCCCTCCCAGGAGCTGGGGCACTTACTGCATTCCAAGCATTCTACCAAATAGTTTGTATATTTGGCCTCTCTTGAGCTTCTCACTGACTAGGTGAGGAAGGAGCTATGATCATGTCTGTTTTATAAATGAGGAAACTGAGGCACAAAAAGGTGAAGTAATTTTGTTCAAGATTATAATGGTTAATTTTTTGTGCCAATTTGACTGGGCCATGGGGTACCTGGATATTTGGTTAAGCATTAGTCTGGGTGTTTCTGGATAAGAGTCTGGCTAGGACTTACAGCATCAGCTCTCCTGGTTCTTGGGTCTTGGGACTGTTCAGCCTCCATACGTGAGTCAATTCCTTGTAATAAATATATATAACAGTTCTGCTTCTCTGGAGAATCCTAACTACCAGAAAAGTCATACAATTTGGACCCAGAAAATCTGATTCTGGATAGGTTCTTTAAAATGTCTGTTCTCTGCCTTCTGCTAAAGGCACAGGCCCTGGAATTGTTATAGAATTCTATGGGGATTTGTTGAGGGGGTGGGGGGAACTTTTCATGTCACCTCTAAGAAGCCCTAGGTCCTGGAAGATGCTTAGAAAACTACTCATTATTCTGAGCTTCAGAGGGAGTTTTGTCCACACAAATTCTCAGGACAGGGATAAGACTACTGTGTGAAGGGGGCAGGGCCACAGCCAGTGGACACTTGAAGTTGGCCTCTGTGTAAGGCTGACATGACTTCCATCCCTTTGAGGAATACAGAGGAAATACTGGAATTTTCAGGCAGAAACCTGACATCCTTCTAGTGGAGCATCTGGACCTCTGGGAGTGTCCCCTTCTGGAGAGCATCCGGACCCCTGGAGTGTCAGCAGCACTGCCCTCCTCGTGGTCACCAGAGATGCAGCTCATGTTTACCCCCAGCTCTTTGCCTTCAGTTGTAGACAAATCACAGCCTGGCTGAGGAAAAATGAGCTGCCCCATCAGGGCACTTCAGTTTCTGGAGTCTGGCAAGGTGTCTGACCAATATTCACCCAATTAAATTTCCCTGGGACTGAGGAGGTTGGATGCACCCCGTCACCTTCCCTTACTGTTTTAGAATCAATCCAGTGTGGGAAGGAATCCATTACCAGGGAGATCTGAATGTTCACACTCTTCACTGAGCTTCAATTTATATTTTTTCTTTTGAAAAAGGGAAGGGGCCTTCTTCAGTTGTTGTAGGCATGTTTTTATGCTAGAGCTTTAAATTGTGCTTCCTTAGTTGTGTTTTCAGGAACACGCAGTTCTCCCCTGCCAGCCTTTTCCAAAGCACATTGAATGAAGCATTTTAGAAATTTCACTGCAGAATGTAATTATTACTCAGACCCATTCCGGATACGTCTGGCACTCATTTTCCCTCCTTATTCTCCTTCATTAAAACATATAATCAGATGAAAGGGTTGTTGTGAGTGGGAAGAACTTCCTGGTACCCAAAGGCAGCCTCTCATTATTAAAAAATGTGTCAGCAGCCCCCTTAGGAGAGCCCGGGGAAGCATTAGCTGTGGTACTAGGTCTGTGAAATCTGACTGCAGAGGACCTTAAAGCTTGACCCACTTACAGGTGGTAAAGATGGCATCAAGTCATCAGGCTCATCCTGCTCTTAACTGCTGTGAAAATGGCTAGTGTATTTGGATCTGAAAGAAATCTGAGACACCTGAACAGTTCCTGGATCCGAACAGCATAATACAGGGATTCCACTGTAATGCTCTATGGGCCCTTCTGTGCAGGCAAAACCTAAAATCAAACATCAAAACAAAACCTGTACAGCTAAACTTTAAAAGACTGACAATATCAAGAGTTGACAACAATGTAGATCAGATCAAATACTCATATGTTAATGGTGGGAATGGAAAATGGTACAGCCACTCTGGAAAGCAGTTTGGCAATTTCTTACAAAGTTATTTATATACTTACCATGCAACCACACAAACTATTCTATTCTTTGGTATTTGCCCAAAATAAATAAAAATAAATATTCACACATTAACTTGTACATGGAAGTTCAGGGTAGATTTATTCTTTTTCTTTTTTTTTTTTTTTTTGAGGGAGTCTCACTCTGTCGCCAAGCTGGAGTGCAGTGGTGTGATCTCAGCTCACTGCACCCTGTGACTCCCTGGTTCAAGCAATTCTCCTGCCTCAGCCTCCCAAACTGCTGAGATTATAGACGTGAGTCGCTGTGCCTGGCAGATTTATTCTTAATAGCCCCAAACTGAGAGCAACCCAAATGTCCGTGAACAGATGAATATGTTAACAACCATGGTATATCCATTCAATGGAATACTCTTCAGCATTATAAAGGAATGACCTGATACATACTGATGGATAGATTTCAAAACATCTTGAATGAAAAACGCCAGATATCAAAGAAGAAAAGAGTAATCTTATCTATAATGACAGAAAGTGGATCAGTGGTTACCCAGGGCTAGAGTAGAGGAAAGTGGCAATTGACTAGAAAAGGACATAGAGGGACTTTGCAGGGTGATGGAAATGTCCTCTATCTTGACTGTGGAGGTGATGGCTTGGGTATACAAATTTGTCACAACCGATCAAAATTTACACTTGGATACATTTTGCTCTATATAAATTATACCTTAATAAAGTTTATTTTTAAAAACTGAGTCTATGCTTCATGGTTCTGACATCTGAATTAGAGAATTGATTCAGCAAATTGATGGAAGGAGAAACTTAACATTCTCTTAGCTTCTGCTTTTTATTTAACAGAGACCAAGGACCAGAGGGGTTAAGGCTTGCCCATCCTTATATGGTTTCCTGACTTACAGTACTATCCTCTTTGCAGTAGACCTCTGGATGCTCACTGTGAAAGTAGAAATTAGATGTCCTAAAATGCCAGTATGTTGTAGAAGGGAAGAACTTGACACCTTGAAACTCAGCATGGGGTCCTAAGTGGGGGCCTCTCTGCCTGTCTGAGGGAGTCATCTCCAGGCCTTCTCTCCTCTCCCTTAACCCTCCTTCACTCCCCAAATCTTTCATATCTTTAAGACCCAGCTCTTAGGTAAAGCCTCCTAGGATTACCCCAATAACTGCTTTTTCTTCTGAAATCCCTCAGTAGGTGTACATTTGATAAGTAGCTGCAGAAAAATATCTTGAGTAGCTATTTCTTTCATTACTATTTTCATATTCCTCACATCTGGACACATGGTAGGTCCAATGAATACTTCTTGAATAAATGAAATATTTGTTGAGGACAACATCTACACCCAGTGGATGCTGAGGAAGACACAACCAGTCCCTGGAGCTCAGGTACCAACCATCTAGAAGCAGAGTTTCAAAGGGAAAGGCAGTGTTAAAGCATCGGGAATGGTTCTCAACCTTGGCTGCACAATCACATGGGAAGTTCTAAAACATGCAGACACGAGAGTTCACTTGTAGCTATTCTGTTAGAATCAGTCTGGAATAGGGGCCTACACAGTCAGAGATTTTACATTTCTCTAGATGATTTGAACTTGTAGCTGAGGTACAGAACCAATGAAATAGAAGGTGTAATCTGCCTTCTAAACTCTATTCATTAACAAAAATGAGACTGTGTCAGAGCCTTCTTTGACCACGAGGTGTGGTATCAGAAGGAAAATCATCTTTGCATCTCCGAATTCCGGAAGAAAATTCGTGACATCCTCCCCCAACACACTTGCCCCACCAGCTGCTCTATTAGCATTTCCAAGAGAATTTCCAGAACTTTAATGTTCATTAAAGTCTTTGGCAGGCATCAGCAGACAAGATTAGAATTAGACACGAACTCTTTCTTTTGTTCGGCAAAGGGAAAAACAGCTAATATTCATAACATTTGGAAGCTCCCCCTTTAAGAGAAGTGTGGTACAGGGTGCTTGTTTCAGAGTTAATGTGCCATTCAGCTCTGTGCCCTTGAAGAGAGTGTTCCAGGTGACTCAAGCCCTGTTGCTTCCACAGAATACAGCATTAATCATTTAGGAGTTGTGGAAGGGCCTGGACATCCAGCTGAAGTTGAATTAATCACCCTAATATCTATAGAAGGAATCAAAGATTGGTAGAATTGTCCCTTGGGACTTCTGGCTTCTGAACCTAGATGTCTTTTTTGGGAAACGGAATGCTCTCTTATTCTGCATTCCAGTGGGCTCAACAACCTGACTGTGTTTTTCAAAGTGCAGTCCCCAAATCACCTGCATTATAGTCACCTGGAAGACTTATTGAAAACACACATTTTTGAGCCTCACTTCAAGTACTCTGGATCAGAGACACTCTGGGGATGGGGACCTGGAGCCTGCATTTTAAATAAGCTCCCAAGGTGTTTCCTCCCCCTCCTTAAGTGTGATGACATCTGATAGAATGGAATAAGCACGTGTTGAGTCTGGAGGCCTGACCATGAGTTCCAGACTTTACCACTAACTTGCTGCGTAGCAATGGGCAAGTCAGTCTATCTGAACCACCATAAAAAGACTGTGTTGTGAGGGCTAAAAGAAATACACGTGAAGATCTGTATAGAGTGGGCCCTGCATAAACTCTAGATGAATATAAACATGGCCCTCTGCTTAATTCATTTATTCTTAAACTTTTATTATGTGCAATTTCAAATATATACAAATGTAGAGAGAATAGCATGCATCCATGTACCCATGACCGAGTTTCAGTAATGACCAACGCATGGCCAGTCATGCCTCACTAATGCTCACTGCCTGCCTACTCCCTGAATTTTTAAGTAAACTTCAGACATCTTATTTTACCTGTGAATATTGCAGTATATGGCTTTACAAGGTAAGGATTCTTTTAAAAGTAAACATTATCACACCTAAAATATTGACAATATTTTCTCAAGATCATAAAACATCTATTCAGTGTTCAAATTTCTCAGATTATCTCATACACACACAACACACACATACTTCAGTTTGTATTGGTTGACGTATCTCTTGCAAATTTTTAAAATACATGTTCTTTCTCCACTTCTTTTTTTTCTTGTAATTGTGCTTGTTGTTATAGAGAAAACTGTTTTCTATAGCAGTGGTTCTCAAAGTGTGGTCTCCATCACTTGGAAGCTTATTAGAAATGCAAAATTGTAATCCCGCCCCAGAACTCATGAATCAGAATTGCCTAGCTCCCAAAAGCTCTCCAGACATTTCTTTTTTATTATTCCTTTTTTTTTTTTTTTGAGATGGGGTCTCACTATGTTGCCCAGGCTGGAATTGAACTCCTGGGCTCAAACAATACTCCTGCCTCAACCTCTCGAGTAGCTGAGATTAGAGGTGTGGGCCACTGCACCTGCCTTTCCAGGTGATTTTCATTTAATTTAAAGTTTTAGATGCATTGTGATTTATTCTTCTTGGTATCCATTAAAATGGTCTAGTCTTCTCTATGTTCATGTAAATTAGTAGTTAAAGCTGAAAGTTTGATCAGATTCATGGCTATTTCTTTTTTCTTGCAAGACTGCTTCCTAGGTGAAGTTGCTCACCCTCTGCTTTAGATCACATTTGTATTTATATCTTACCTGTCAATGCAGTGCTTTGAAAATAGATCAGTCAGTATCTGCAGATCAAAGAGCAAATTTCTTGCCAACATTATTCCTTATTTTTCTAACTATTTTTAGTGTAATTTCTAAATACTTCCTAAATAGTTCCTCTTTGAAATGAAATCTTCATCTGAGCAACTATGGTTCAATCACTTCGGGAAACTGAAACATTAGTCCCATTAACTTCTTACCTCCTTTGAAGGGATTCACACCCACCTGCTCAGGATACATCAACAGGTTTATGATGAGCTTGGAAAAGACCCCTGCCTAAAAACCCAAGGGCTTACCATAGTGCTGAAAACTCTACCAGTTGAGATTCATTCCTTTGGGTTAAAGGGATCAGCTCTCCAGTTAATTAGATTTAAAGTGTAAAATTCTTCTGAGGGTAACACATTTACCCATTTTCAGTCACTAGTCTCTCATGCCTATAGTATGGGTTCCCCAGGACTGCTGCAGAAATTGCCATAAACTTGGTGGCTTAGATCAATAGGAGTTTGTTCTCCCACAGTTCTAAAGGCTACAAGTCCACAGTCAAGGTGTTAGCAAGACCACACTTCTTCGGAAGCTCCAGGAAATAATTCCTTTCTTCCTTCTTCTTGCTTTTGGTGGTTGTAGGCATTCCTTTAGCTTGTGACAGCATCACCCTGTTCTCTGCCTACCTCTGCCTTCACATGGCCTACTTCCCTTTGGATCTCTCTGTGTCCTCTCCCCATCTAATATGGACACTTATCATTGGATACAGGGCTCACCTTCAATCTAAGATGATTCCATCTTGAGATCTTTAACTACCTCTGCAAAGACCTTGTTTCCAAATAAGGTCACATTCTGAGGTTTTAGGCAAATGTGAAATTTAGGGGAACATTACTCAATTCATGAAACCAGCAATATATTTTTTGGCCAGGCTATGGAGGAAAAGGGTGAGAGAGGTTGAGGAGAGACCTGGGACACAGCTCACTGTCCAGCTGCCTCTGCCATCGGGATTTTGCGCAGCACAAGGGTCCCAGTAGACTAAAGGCATGGGGCAGCACCCAAGAGGGAAAGGGATCCACAGAGGGGGGCCAGGAGCCCCTGAGATGACCCACACTGACCTCACCATCTGGTCGAGGGCTTGCTCTGTGCCCATAACAAGATGTATCATTTTTCTTACTTTATTAATTCTGAGTCAAGATATGGTTTTTCACAAATTCCATGTCATTTTTTATAGAAATGTTCTCATGCATTCTGTCCAGCTAATGCACAACCAAATGCCTGAGAAGTCCTGGGGCATCACTTGAATCTTGTTTTAAATTTAATAATAGCCTATGGTACTCATTTTTCAACATCTTTAAATCATGTCCAATGAAACTGACTCCTTTTTTTTTCCCTCCTTCATAATCAACAGCAGGTTATAAAGGAAAGCAAAATGCCTATTGTTTGAGAATGCATAGCTCTTTTTTCTCTTCAGCCCAGGCAGCTGTAGCTCCATCAGCACCAGGAAGCTAACTTCCTAGACTGGGGAAGAATCTCAAATACTGATGACTTCACCCTCAGCTTCTTTGGTCTCACTTTTCTTTTTTCTGATACCATCCTCAGCTTATTTCATTTGTTGCATTTGTTGAACACCTTTTGTGGGTAGGTTGCTGTGTGCAGAGAAGCAAAGGTGAGCGCAGCATAGTCCTAGTTGATAAGAGTCTCACAATACAGCTTGAGAGATGAATCAGAGCCATCTACTTACAAATTCAAATATTTAAGGGTTGGAAAGAGACTTTCAAAACCCCTGGATGTTGGTCCATGGCGTCCTTCTCTGATACCCACAGTTCCCTCTGTTCTGGAGCAGGAGGAGAGTAGAAGGGGGTAGGGGTGCTTTTCTGCCTCCTCATCTCCCTGAGAGAAGAATTTGAATATTGGTAATAATAGCTAATATTTATCAAAGTTTACTATATGGCAAGGATTTTCTAAGCATGTTATGTGCATTACTCATCTTCATCTCCATTTTCCAAGAGAGGAAACTGAGGCACAAAGAGGCTAAATACTTACCCAAGCTCCAAGACTGCACAGCTAAAAAGTGAATCCAGGCAGTCAGACCTGGAAGACTTTTAGGAATTAGGAATTTGACCATTTACTCTGGAGCTGGTTAGTTCTGCTCAGCTCCCTAAAACCCCTTGAGAGAGGAAAACTCATCCTTTAGGAATAAAACAAGCTTGCCCCTGGTCTAGAGGGAGCCCTTCCAAAACGGAGGGGGAGGCTCTGAAGGTTTTGGTTCAGGCCTTCTAGGGAGGACAGCATGAGCCAAGTTTCAGACATCTATAGACAATGCAGGGGACTCCTGTTCCCATGCACCATCTTACCCAGCCCTTATTATCACATCCCCATGGTGTGACAAAGTTGTTCAAAAAGAGAAAAGAAAGAAGAGGATAAAGCCTGGGGTACATGCCCAATGGGTAGTGGACACATAGGTACCCATAGGTACCGGCATAGGCGAGGAAGAAAGATAGAAGCAAGGGAGGAGAGAGGCTCAGCAATTAGGGAGGGATCAGTGCTACAAAGAAGGCATGAAAGACAAGATTGATAAATGGGCAATGGGCATTAGGGTGTCAGGGTATTTGGAGCTAAGGAGAGGGCTGGCTGGTTAAAGCAGAGTGGATGAGCGTGCACCCATGGGACCTGGAAGTGGGGGGAGTTTAGCTCATGGTGGCAGAGAAAATCCTAAGGATTAACTTCTCTGGAAGGCTAAGGCTTGGTGGACGGGCTGGTCAAGCTAAGGCAGGGCCTTAACAGGCAGGACTTTAATAGACTCACCATGGGCTAAATGGTGGAGCAGAGACGGTTGGGTGTGTAGGGACTGAGTATTCCAGGGATCCCTTGGGAACAGGAAATGCCTGGAATATCCAACGATAGGGCGATAGGACAATATGGGAAGGCACATCCATATGGTGGCATGTTTTGCAGCCATGAAAAATGACACCTTTGAAAGATATTTAACAACATGAAGAGTGTCCCCATAAACAGTATAGGGAAAAGAAGGATAGAAAATGGTATGGTACAATTCCAATTTCCTTGAAAATGTGTGCATATTTGCACTGGCAGGAAATACACTGCAATACATGTGACTTTTAAAAATTGTTTTTGACATGTTCCAAGTTTTCTAAAACAAACATGTGTTACTTTTTCAATGATTAAAAGGAGTACAGATGGCTGATGGTTTTCGCTAAATTGTAAGTATTTTTGTGCTTTTTATTCTGTTATCTAACTCTCAGAGAACTGGGAGGAAACCGCTTCTCCCACCGTTAGGTCCATCAAGCAATGAGAGGAACATCACGGGTCGGTCATGTGCTGGGTTCTCACATCTAGGCTAGGCTTGGGAAGAGATGGGGAAAATGCAAAGTGGCTTTAAAGTCCCTGAGGTAGGAAGAATCACACAAAACAAAACAGAGCCATGATGATGTGGCCTTTGCCTTTTCAGGAAGAAAAGTGTCTACCTGTGAAGCTGGAGCTATTGGAGGGGACTTCATCTAGACCGGGGGGAGTGAAAATGTTTGGAAGGGAAGTCTCTTGCTTTGGGTTAGAGCCACTGTACACAGGCTTGAATGGGGGACAGCCAGAGGTGTGCTGGGTTCCAGAAGTGAAAATATGACTCTGCCAAGCTAGTACTAGACAATCACTGGAGTCCCAGTGCCTGCTGGAATCATCACTACTGAATGTCTGTGCTTGTGATTCACACAGGCCACAGCTCCAAGGGACGTGAGAAACAGGGCCCTAGAAATGTGGACTGCCCCAGTGGCTTCTGCCCTCCCCTCCAGTTCTGTAATTTACTAACCCCAGAGGAGGAACAGTCCCTGAGAGATGATAAGAGGAGATGAAAGGGAGCAGAGCTTAAGTGCTGTCAAAGCTGGGGAGAAAGGAGGACATCTGCTGTCAGACAGCGTGTTGCCTCCAAGTAGTTTGCTGTCTACAATCGCCTCTGACTTTCAGTCTCCAACTTAGGTGTTTCCTGCTACAGAAACAACTTCTCTTCCTTGTCCTTCTCCCTACCTCCTCCCTGCCCCTGCCCCTGCCCCTGCCCCTACCTGATGTGGTATTGGTGCTACCACAGAGTCCACTCTGGGCTGCTGTGGGCAAGAGGGTGTATTGGAAGAATGGACATGCCCCGGGCTCTATTAGCATCTTTGCTCAGAGTTAATGAAGGAGGCAGGTCCTGAAAGCACCTCCTTTGTGTTGAAAAGACAAGGACACATCTCTCCATTTGGAACCTGTTGGGCATCTACTGTAGGCCAGGTGCTGCTAGGTGCTCTGGGAAAGATGTAGTCAGTGAGCAAAGAGACAAAACTGCCTGCCTTTGTGGAACTTGTAGCCCTGAGCACAGAGATAAACACAAAAATAATCAACATGGGCCGGGCGCGGTGGCTCACGCCTGTAATCCCAGCACTTTGGGAGGCCGAGGTGGGTGGATCACGAGGTCAAGAGATCGAGACCATCCTGGTCAAAATGGTGAAACCCCGTCTCTACTAAAAATACAAAAAATTAGCTGTGCATGGTGGCGCGTGCCTGTAATCCCAGCTACTCAGGAGGCTGAGGCAGGAGAATTGCCTGAACCCAGGAGGCGGAGGTTGCGGTGAGCCGAGATTGCGCCATTGCACTCCAGCCTGGGTAACAAGAGCGAAACTCTGACTCAAAAAAAAAAAAAAAAAAAAAATCAGCATGGCAGTATGGCAGAGATTGCTATGCACTTTGGAGAAAACTGAAGCAGGGAAAGAGGACAAGCAGTGTGGGGAGGAGGTTGGCTCCTTTTTTTCTCCTAAACTTTCCTCACTGGCTGGCCCTAGTGTCTTCAGACAGAAGCTCCTGGTGCACAACACTGGGAGACATTAGACTTGTGACCATAAGTAGCTGCTTGCTGGTTATGCCTCTTCCAACCAGAGGACTATCCCAGAACAGCCCTGGTCTTGACAGAGGAGGGGCTGTACACACACAGTGCTGTGCTGCCCACTAAGACATGCAGGTATTTGATGGCAACCGGAAAACCCAATGCCAACAAGTAAATGGAGTCCTCCAGGATCAGGGCAATGATCTGTCCTCAGGAGGTCCACGATGACTTTATCTTCTCTGCCCATCCAGCACGGCTCCGACTAAGCAGCGATGAGGATGGTCATGGGACAAGTCTTCATTTGGCATCTATCTTCTTCACTTCTCGAAACTCATCCCCAGAACTAATTTGCATGGCTGGAAGGCACAGGGTGCAATTTAAGGAAGCTGGACGAAGACCTGTCTAACCAAACAGTCCTCCCAGTCAGCGCCAAGGCAGAACCCATGCTAGGTCCTGCACACAAGGAATTGGTGACACAGGCAATGGAAGTGCCAAGAACACCAAATTGAGACAAGGAGACAGCTCAGAGATTGGTCAGAGCAGGAAAGCACTGCCACCCTAGGGCTGGGGAGGCCAGGGAGAAGGGTGTGTACCAGAACCCGGAAGCCAGGCCATCTAAAGGTGCTGGAGCCATGGGCTTCGGCTGCTTAAGTGAGACTGAGTCCAGGATTTAAACACTGCCCAGCAGGTGCACTGTCACCTCTGGGACACAGATGGGAGGCCTGCCCTCGCCTCTCCGCAGCCTCTCCTGGCTCTAGCCACGCCTCTCTGGTGGTCAGTTTTATGTGTAAGTGTGGCTAGTCTGTAGTACTCAGTTACCTAATCAAATGCCAATCTAAGTGTTTCTGTGAAGATATTTTATACACAAAGCTAACATCTACAATCGATTGACTTCAGGGAAAGTAGATTACCCTCAGTAGTATGGGTGGGACTCATCCAATTAGTCAAAGGCCTTAAGAGCAAAAACAGGTTTCTCAAAGAAGAAATTCTGCCTCAAGACTGTACCACCAACTTCTGCCTGAGTATGTAGCCTTGCCAGGCTGCCTTACAAATGTTAGACTTGTCAGCCCCAACAACTGTATGGACCATTCCTTGATACAAAGCTATCTATCATCTATCTATCTATCTATCTATCTTTCTGTATCTATTTATCTATCATCCATCACTCAATCATCTATTATCGTCATCATCTATCAATCGTGTATTTATGTTATTTATCTATCATCATCTATCAACTATTATCATTACCTATCAATCATTTATTTATCATCTATCTACCTATCATCATTATCGATCATTTATCCATCAGTCATGGTCATCTATCAATCACCTACCTGTCTATTTATATCCTATCTATCTATCTATCTATCTATCTATCTATCTATCTATGTGGCTATCTCTTATTGGTTCTGTTTCTCCAGAGAACACTGCTTGATATAGTCTCCCATTGACCCAAACTACATGGACGCTGCCTGGCAAAGAGGCCTGAGAAATGTACCTCTTTGTGATTCCATGCAGAACAGAGGAAGGCTAGGAAATAAATCTGATAAGCATCATAAGTAGTTTAACTGGAATGACATTCCATTCTGTCCCATATTTCGCTGGATGATCGTCTTCTTCTACAATTCCCAGGGGTTTGCATAACAAAAGCAGCTAGCACATCTCACTAAGTCCCAGGCCCTGTGCTAAGTAATTTGCATGTATTAGCTCATTTCATCCCCTTGCCTGTCCAATGCGGTAGCTGCTATTACTATCTCTATTGTGCAGAGGAAGACACTGAGAGTGTATTTAACTGCCTAAGGCCATATAGTTAGCTTCAGTGGTGGAGCTGGGGCTAAGCTCCAAAGCCTCCTGGCTTCTCCCTTTCAACATGAAAGGAGTGTAGTTAGCAGTTTATCTATCTGGCAATCTGACAGTCCTGCATTTGAATCCAGAGTCTACTTATCTTTGCAACATTGAACAAATTCATGTACTTTGCTCAGATTGCATTTACTCATCTATAAAATGGTGCTATCCAACAGAGTTGAGAGGGCTGAAGGAGGCTACATCCATCAAAGTGCTCTTTAACCCACAGACTGCAACACAAATCCAAACATTCTCTTCCTCACTCACCTTTCTGTCCTTTTTCCTTCCGCTCCGAAGTGTTACTGTACATGTTCCTGCTTTCACGTGGCCACGTACTGGTCCATTTTGTCTGTCTCGCCAGGCCTATACCAACTGATTTTGCCCAACCTGACACCCAAACGCAGTGGTGGTTTTCAACATGTCACCATCAGCCAGACCAAAGGCTGGAAGGAAACAACACATGATTTATTGGGCATCGTGCCCATGCAGTAAAATGTAGGCTGGGGGCTTCCCGAAGCAGGAATATGGCATTTTCCAGAAGCACCGAATTTACTTCCAGCAGGTTCTCATTGGCTCCTTTCATTTAAAAAAAAAAAGAGTTTGTCTTTACCTCTTCCTAGCCCTGGAAACCTGTGTTCACAGTTAGCTGCTTTCTTGCACACAGTGCATGGGTCATGAAATAGAAACTGGCCTTTTGGTTTCTCTTCTCTAAGTATGGATCACTGTTCTGAATTTTCCATTCCAACTTTTTCCCGCTATGATTTATTTTTTAAAAAGGAAGCAGGTCATTCTTCTTCAAGCGTCTCTTCCTTTCTTTGGCTGTTTTTCATTTTTACCTACCTACAAAGAAGGGAAACATCATTGCAGGATCCTAGAATATTAGAGAAATAATCTGGGTTTGCAATTCTCAAACTGGAAGATATATATCTAGGGATAGGGATGCGGAAGGATCTGTGGCCTTGTACCAGAGGATAGTTTGTAAAATATAAATTAAACATGGAGCACCTTTTTGAAACATTAGCTCACCATCAAATTTGGCAGAGAATTTTTTATATTACAGAGTTGATTATAAAATTCACATGAACTTCTATGTGAAAGACTGAGACTCTTATTTCAAGGACTCAGGTAGGGCAGGTGACGCTGGACTGTACACCAGGAGTTGACCTTTCTAGGTCTCTGAATGCTTGTAACCAGTTTACAACCCCAGGCTGGAGACAGAAGGTTTCTTGTTGGAAAAAGTCCCAGAGAAGAGACAATTTTAATAACATTTGGGGAACTTACCCTCAGGTAAAAAGAAAAAGCAGGATTCCCACCTCATCTGCTGTTTCTGCCCTACTATTAAAGATTAATGAACAGGACAGGATCACCAGAGTCTTGGACATGGGGGGTTGGCCCTCAGTTCTATGTCTGCCTCCTCGAAGTCTGTCTTTCTGTACTCTAAAACGTGGAAAGCTAAAAGTGACATTTCCCAGATCCCCTTGCAGCCAGGGTGTGAGAAGAGGATTTGATTCCACCAATAAGAGGTATCTGGCAATTTTGGAAGGTGGAAGGGAGGTAGAGGCCACCTTCCTAATGCTTAGGGCTATCTTTTCTGCCAGGAAGCAAGGTGATGAAAGTTTCAAACAACAGTCTTCCCAGGACCAGTCTCCAGCTTTGTGAGAGGTGGTAGTGAGCTGTGGCAGCGTCCTGATCCCTGGATCACACGTTTGAAACAGTGTCCTTGAATTCAATTCTTCCTGTTACAGCCTCCTGTCTCCTTGCCCCTCTGAATGCGGCAAAGGTAGGAGTCCCTTGACAGGTAGGTCTCTGAAGTTGTTGGGAGCCCAGCATAAAATCCTAGAGCCCAGTCCTCTAGACGATTTTAAAAACATTCAATTCCCTTTATTAAATCCCTTTCTCCTTCAATAGCTAGACTGATTTCTGTAAGCTCTGACCAGTACAGTATTATGTGGATTGTGCAACGCCTGCTGCTTTTTACTGATATCCATTTTCTTTCATTGTAAAATTCCTGTTTTAGAAATGGTCTCACGTTAGGTGGCCATATTTCCAGCTAAAACTTCTAAATTTAAAACTCCACATTCCTGTTTTAGGAATTTTAGAATTAAAGAAATCTAGGAGTTTTAAATTTTGGAATTTTAGCTGGAAATATGGCCACCTAACATGAGACCATTTCTCACTCTCCCTGGAAGCTAAGTGTTGCCATGTGACAACCAGCCATGTGCCTGGACAATAGGGTGTGATCAGAAGTGATGTGTGCCCCTTCCAGCTCATGCCCTGGAAGCCATGAGCATGTATTCCCTTCTCCTTTCCTTCTTTCCCTGTGAGTGGGATGCAGTTGTGATGGTGGGTGCCGAGGTAGCCATCTTGGACCCTGAGACAAAAACTATCTGTTAAGAATGGCAGAGTCATATGATCATGACAACCTATGTCTACATAAGTATATGACAGGAAAATAAAATTCTGTATTGAAGTTTGGGTTGTGGGGGACTCTGTTATAATAGCTTAGGCTGAAATTTAACATAGGGAACCTGTCATTTTAGGCAAGTATCCAATAGGAAAGACAATCTAACAAGGAAAAAGGAACTCAGGAAACAAAAAATATACAGAACAGAAGAAAACTCTTAAAAAAACCCCTATAGTAGTTAATGCTCTCAGGGGAATATGTATCTATGAACAAATAATAGTATAGTTTCTTTTTCAAAATAATATTCAGAAAACATCGAAGAGCTCTTAAATTATATACCAAAATTTTTTTAAAATCCAGGGAAAAGTTAAAAAGCAAGAAAGAAAAGAAAAACGGTAGTATAATGATCACAAAGTTAGGAAATAATTTTGGTAGATACAATATCCTACTAATAGGAATCACTGTGAATTAAAACAAAAAATGGAAGAGTTGAATTAAATAAATAAAAGTAAACTGCTTCCTATGGAAGAACATGAGTTTCCAAATTAAAAGGGAAAACTAAGTGTTTAATACAATGAAACATGCCAGTTTCAGAACACCTGAGATAAGAAGACCTCAAAAGTTACCACAAGGAGAAATATGGCTCTCATATAAAATATTTGAAATCAGAATGGCATCAGACTTCTCAACAGCAACACAAAAGCTGCAAGGCATTAAGACACCCCATAAAAACCTCAAGGAAAAGTAATTTTCAATTTAGAACTTTCAGTGTAGCCAAATCATCCAAAACCATGCCCATTATAGAAACAAAATAGTATTTTTGGCTATACAAGAGATGAAAAATCTTCTCATTATCCTTCAGAAGAAGCTATTGAAGCATGTTTTTTCCCAATGAGGGAATAACCAAAAAAGTCAGGACATGAGATATGACAGACAAGAAATGTAGGGAAGAGGCTGTTATGGGTTGAGTTTCATCCCCTCAAAATTCATATGCAGAAGTCCTAACCCCCGGGACCTCATAATGTGACCTTATTTTAAAATAGAGTCATTGTAGATGTAATTAGTTAATATGGGATCATACTGGAGTAGGGTGGGACCCTAATCCAATATGGCTCAAGTTTTTATAAGAAAAATGCCATGCAAAGAGACAGACACACACATAGGGAGAACGCCATGTGAATGTTGAAGTGATGCTGTCACACCAAAGAACCACCAAAAGCTAGGAATGAAGTCGGCCCAGATCCTCCCCCAGTGCATTCAGAGCCAGAAGGGCCCTGATGACATCTTAATCTCTGTCTTCCAGCCTCAGAGCTGTGAGACAATAAATTTCTGTTGTTTGTACGTGGCACTTTTTAATGGCAGATCTACCAAACTAATACAGAGGGGAAAGGGCATTAACAGATACTGGAAATGATGGCTGCAAAATGACAGGTGGGTAACGTATCTAGTGAACAACCCATTCATCTTGGAGCAGGAAGACAGAGGTTTTCAGGAGGAAAACCAAATAGGCATATATAGATATAGATATAGATATATAGATATATATTGTTTTCCCAAGTGAAAGGTAATCCAGGGAGAAGATTTACAGCACTGTTAAAGAGTTTGGGAAGAATTAGTGACAGATGCAAAGAACAATAAGCCAACCAGAATCCAAATTAAAACAATGAAAGGAGGCAACTATTAACTCCAAGATAGACATACAAAAATGAAACGTAATTATAGCACACTATGTGGCTCGGCAGTGAACAGAAGCTGCCCAGTCTTAACACTGTATCCTTAAATATTGATTTAACCCAAAATTGTGATGTGACTCTACTGGGAGGATGGGAAAGTGGAAGCAATAATAGAAATCCACCAACAATATTAAAACATTGATAAAGGGAAGGAATACAATGTAAGCATATTATTTGAAGGTAAATAACTAAATAAACAGCTAAAAGTTTTAAAAAGTATCTGCCCTGGGAGCAGGACTTTAGAATAGTCAAAACAGAGGAATACTATTTCTGAGTCTTTTAGCATTCTTTAATTTTCAAGTGTGTGTGTGTGTGTGTGTGTGTGTGTGTGTTATTTTGAAACAAAAAAGTACTTTTTAAAATAAAATACTTCATCTCCTTTCTTCTTACTGAGAGGGAAGATAGAGAATAATCATCTGCACTTCCCTTACCATTTCTTTGTCCTTGACATAAGTTTTCATACCTGATATCCTTCTCTTTAGTTTAACTGCTTTTGCCATTTCTCTCATGCCTCAAAATATTTCCCCATCCGTTTAATCACTTCAGTCATTTTTTTTCTATACTCACTCCAGTTTTTCCTCATGCTTCCTAAGAAACGAGACTGAAAAACCACATAAGGTCTGCTCTGTGGGGGCACTGAAGAGCATTGGCTTCCTGGCTGGATGGATTTGCCTTCTGCCATTCATTGAAGCCATGTGGCTTCTCTCGCCATCTGGGGGTCTAGCCTGACCTACAATCTGGACAAAGACCAATATTGTGCCTGAGTCATTCAGTGTCATTCTTGAGTCTTGTTTCATGTGTCTTCATTGCACTAGTCTGTTTTCTGTGACTTTGTTATGATCTCTCATATACACTACAAATAAAAATAGGTAATCTAAAAACATCTCTTCCTTTTGGCTCCCTCTCTCTCTCTCTCTCTCTCTCTCTCTCTCTCTCTCTCTCTCTCTGTTTATTCTGAGAACATGGCAAATGTTAGGAGGCAGATCCTGCCTTCACCTCTGCACACACCCAGTCTTAGTATGGTATAAACACAAAACTGGATTCTGGCATTTGTATGGATGGAGGAGAAAATTACTGAGTATTTGCTGGTTGTCTGTTTGCAATAGAGGGGGTAAATTGGAGTTAAGCTTCCTTGCTCCAGCCTCCAAACATTGCTGCTCATATGTCTAAGCTTTCATTCATTCATCTGAGCAACATTTATTAAGTCCCAATGGTGAACAAACTCTAAGTAGGCACAAACACAGGTTTGTTAAATAGAATTGTGTGACGATGAACATCAGCTCACTGAGGCAGTGGAGCAACAAGGAGAAGCACATGGCAGGGGCTGAATCCATGGCCATCTTGTAAGCTCTGGGGTTGTTGACCCCTGGCCTGAACCACAGCAAGCCAGCTTGTCACTGAGCCTGTCACGTGGGACAGAAGCAACTGCCTTGCTGAGGCCTCAGGTCGATTACATCTATTGCTTCCACCTTATCTACATGGCCTGTCACTCTATCATAGAAAGAAATTAAATTGGTCCGACTTGATTTACTCTTTACACGGCTATGTTCATAAGCTCCCTGGGCCTTGCCCCCTTCTGCTTGACTGCACATTGATTGCTTGATGATTTGTTCTAGCATCTTCCCCAGAAGCCAGGTTAAGCTTATCAGGCTATAAGGAATGTGGTCATCGTTTTCTGCTTCCTAAAAGAAGGGCATCGTGTTTGCTCTTTGTGAAGCTCCTGAGGCAACGCCCCTTCTATGTGAAGGCTCAGAATAATTACTGGTTTCCCCCCAGTGGTCCCTGATTCTCCAGGTCCATTCAGATTGAGTGCTATGAGTCCCTGTGGGTTTCATTTCAGGCAGTTTTTTGCAAAGAATGTCCTGGCCTATTTCAAGTATACTGGCCCTGGCCAGGACTCATGGGGTGAGACTCCATGCCTGCAAAACAAGCCCAAAGGCAAAAAACAAGGGAAAGCTTCAAAAAAGCAGCACTCTCCTGTACTCATCTACCATTGGTTGGCTGAAAGGGGATCAGAAATCTTGAGAATTATTGGGAACTGGTTCTGTATGAAACAAAATGTCTGCTTGTGGTTGCTTTCTCAGTGTAACCCACAGACCTTATATCAAAATGTAGCATCTTTTAGTAAAGACGGATGTAAAACTGCAGATTAAAACCTCTGCTCTTTTGAATCCTTCTGCTACCTGCTTGTCCTCTTTGTCCATCGGGAATGGTATTTTTCTTTTGTGTAATGGAAATGAAGAATGCTTATGGCAAAATTTCGTAAAAGCCTGTCTAACCTTTCTGCTCTCGTGTCTACAAGATAAGGCCACTTCTTTGTTCCTCTGTGATTTTTTCTTTTCCTCCACTTTCTCCCTCTCCTTTCCCTGCCCCACCTGTTCTCACCTCCTCCTTTTGTAAATCCCTGAATACATCTTCATGCCTCTTCCATTCCCATCTTTTCTAGAAAAATGGAAAATTTTCCCAGAATTTTTCTCAAGTCTCCTGAGCTGCATATTTAAAGGGCCCCTGTTTTCCCCCCATATTTCTTTACCCACCTGATTTTTTCCTTCCATTAGGTAGTGAGAACCTTCTTCATGAATTCCTTCAGTTTATAGAAATTCGCTTTTTAAAGGTTCTTTCTCACTTTCTTCTTTCTTCTTTACTATCAACTTCTGGTTAAGATTATAGTTTTGCTCCCAGCTCTAAATCTCTAGTTCTCTTCCTTTAAGAAACTGAATCAAGATAAGTTAAATTTTCCTAATACACTTTTAGAATTTGGCAATTTTTGTCCTGATTATTCTGAAGATATTTTAGTATAGAAGATATCTTTGCTCAAACATGTGTGTGTGTGCGTGTGTGCACGCACGCACGCACACGCGCACACACACACACACACACACACACAAAATCATTCCAAGATCCCAAATTTGTATTTCTTTGGGGATCTCATTTCCCATACCAGCTTCTATATTTGTAGATTGATTTTATGCTTTATACTTCTATAGGAATGGTTGAACAATTTTTTCTCTCAAAGGAACCAAGAAACTCCAACCACAGCCTAAAATTTCCTTCCAGCATCATCCCTTTCCAATATTGTTCCCTACCACCCCAAGTCCCCATACACACACTTTTTCCCCCATTTCCCCTTCCTTCATTTCTTCTTGCTGATCTTGGGCAGATTAAACCACTTGTGAGATCTGAGTCATGTTAAAAAGACTTGCTTGTTTCTTCCTACTCCCTATCCTGTCCTGTCCCACTGCCTGGACCTTAATTAGTTCTATCCTCTTGTGAAGCATCTGATCCTCAGAAGATGATGAGCCATATTTAACTCACTAAGCTACCATCATGCCCCAACCTATCAATTAGACATCATATATCAGAACTCTGAAGAATTTTGACATGGGACAATTAAATCTTGATGACCCAAGAGAAAAACTGCCATCTGCTATGCCATCTGGGGAGGTGAGGTCAGAGTGAGGAGTAGCTTCCAAAGGCCAGTTAGTGGACCTTGAAGCTCCAAAAATCGGGGCAGAAGAGTAAGAAATTGAAAAGCTAGGGGCATGGACAAACTTCATCAGTAACATTGGGCTATAGAGAAACTGAATTTCTCCATTAAAAAAAAATTAAAAAGAGAGGTGGGGAAGGTCCATTTGGTGATTTGATACAATCCATGCTGATACAAGGTAGGTGGTACATATTTTCCTGAAATGACTTTAAGTTCACTTTTGAATTATTCAAAGGATAGGATGCCGATGGGAGGTGCCTTCTGAAAAGGCTGTTCATCCTCCAAGTCAAGGGGCAGGCATCCACTCAGCTGAAATTCTCCCATGCTTGATTCCAATCAATTGTTACTGCTGATAAGCACTCCTCCCTAAAGTAGCAGGGTTTTGAGTGGTGCTCCTCAAACTTGGTAGTTTGCAAAAGGAAATCTCTTCACCCTACCCGAACCAAGTCAATGCCTTGCAGTTGGCTCAGTGGTTTTCAAACTTGGTTGCTCATTGTAGTCACCTGGGGGCTTTTAAAACTCTTACCCCATCAAGATGACTGACTAGAGGTACCCAATACTTGCCTCCTTCACAAAGAAGAACCAGAATAACAAATAGATAACTGTACTTTTAGTGAAGTATCTAAGGGAAAACACTGGGATTCAACAAGAAAAGTGGCAAAGATCCTCAGAAACATGAGAAATCTAGATGGTAGCATAGAGAGAGAGGCAAAACATCTGGTGGGAATAAACTCAGAGCCAAAAGGGACACCACGCAGGGAAGAGGTAAGTGGGAGACTCTCAATGTTCCCCATTGCTTCACAGATGCCTATAATCCTAGCTACAGCAAAGCCCCATGGTCATTGCAAGCCCTTACCACAGTATAAGGGGCTGCCTGGAGTCCGTGTATCTGCATTGCTTTACATGGAATAAAGTCTTTCTCAGACATTTATGAGAGATAGCTTTACTTTGTATAGCATTCTTGACTAACAGGTTTTTTTTTTCAGACAAGCAAAAATGGAGGGAATTTATTAATACTAGACTGGTCTTACAAACAATGCTGACAAAAGTCACACATATGAATGCAAAGATGAGGACTACCCTCATGAAAACACACTGAAGAATAAAACTCACTGGCAGAGTAGACATACAAATGAGAAAGGAAAAAGGAATCAAACCTTATCACTATAGAAAACCACCAACTTGGCCAGGCACAGTGACTCATGCCTTTAGTCCCAGCACTTTGAGGGCTCAAATAGGAGGATTGCTTGAGTCCTACTATGTTGTCCAGGTGCTCAAAACCAGCCTGGACAACATAGTAAAACCTCAGCTCAACAAAAAATACAGAAATTAGCTAGGTATGGTAGCACATGCCTGTAGTTCCAGCTTCTCAGGAGGCTGAGGTGGGAGGATCACTTGAGCACAGGAGATTGAGGTTGCAGTGAGCCATGATCATGCCATTGCACTTCAGTCTGGGTGACAGAGAGAGGCCCTGCCTTT